>NC_053025.1:475451738-475751738 GCF_003073215.2 Triticum urartu
GGATGCTATATTTGATGAATATGATATTTTTAGCTCCCCAAGTTTTGATGAGAAAATTTATTATGATGAAAGCATGCCTCCTATCTATGATGATTATGATGATGACATGTATGCTATAAAGAATAATTATAACCATGAAACTTGTCATCATGATTTTAATTTTCACTCCCATGATAGTTATTTTGTTGAGTTTGCTCCCACTATTATAAATGATAATAAATTTTCTTATGTAGGGAGTAACAAAATTTCTATGCTTGTGAATCATGAAAATAATGCTTTATGTGATAGCTATATTGTTTAATTCATTCATGATGCTGCTGAAAATTATTATGAGAGAGGAACATATGCTTTTACGTATTGCAATAATATCAAGTTTCCTCTCCATGTGTTGAAAATCTTGAAGTTTTGTTTATTTTTGCCTTCCTATGCTAGTTGATTTTTGTTCCCATAAATTTTTTGCTCAAAAAATCCCTATGCATAGGAAGTGGGTTAGACTTAAATGTGCTTGTCATGTGCTTCATGACGCTCTCTTTATGTTTCAGTTCTAATCTTTTATGCGAGCATCATTGAAAGCATCATGCCTAGCTAAAAGGCACTAAAGAAAAGCGCTTGTTGGGAAACAACCCAACACTTTTACCTACTGTTTTTGTGTGTTCACATGATTATGCTACTGTATTAATCATGTTTTATTGCTTTTGTTTCAATAAAGTGCCAAGTAAAGCCTTTAGGATCTTGTTGGGTGATAGTTGATTTGATCTTGCTGAAAAAACATAAACTTTAGCGCTTAGGAAAATAATTCTCATTTTTAATAGAAGTGTGATAAAATGCTGATTCTTTTCTAAGAAGATTAATAGAAAAATTTCTCAGTTTTTCCTAATTTTTCAGAATTTTTGGAGTAGGAGAAGTATGGTTTGTGTACAGATTACTACAGACTGTTCTGTTTTTGACAGATTCTGTTTTCAATGCATAGTTTGCTTGTTTTCTAGTTTCTATGGCTTATATTGCTTAATATAAATTTTAGAAATGATATGATACAGTAAGAATTGAGTGGAAATAATTATGAATCTTGTCTTTGATAGTACCAAAGTGAAATGGTTTGCTCTTTATCATACTAACCTATCTCAGAAAAGTCCCGTTAAGTTTTGTGTGATTGAAGTTTTTCAAGTTTTGGGTTTTTGGGTGAGATATCGATATGAGGAGAATAAGGAATGACAAGAACATAAGCTTGGGGATGACCAAGTCACCCCAAGGAAATATTCAATGAATATCCAAGCAACTAAGCTTGGGGATGCCTCGGAAGGCATCCCCTCTTTCTTCTCCAACATTATCGGTAACCTCACTTGGAGCTATGTTTTCATTCGTCACATGATATGTGTTTTGCTTGGAGCATCAATTTATTTTGTTAGGATTTTATTTCTGTTATTTATAATAATGTTTTGCATCTTTTATTTCAATAAAAGTGGCAATGATAGCTTTTGCAATGCTTATTTTGCAAGTATACATGTTGCTGTTTGAAAACAGAAAGTTTACCTCTGTTGCAACAATTCCCTAGAAAAGTACGAATGTGATAAAATGTTGAAACTTTTTGCAAAATCAGATCTGATGATTTTTTTACAGTTTGTAAATTTTTTATAATTTTTGGAGTTAGGGAAGTATTGATACTCTTGCATTCTTAACAGACTGTACTGTTTTGGCAGATTGCTATTATGTTTGCATTGTTTGCATATGTTTGCTTGTTTAATGATTCTATTTGAGTATAGGAGTATTAAATATGCAGAGGAATTTAGTATGCAATTTTGAATAATAATTTTAGTGATTTGCTACAGTAGAGAATGATAAGGTTTTTGGATTGGTTTATACTAACCTATCTCACGAGTTCTTGTTGAGTTTTGTGTGGATGAAGCTTTTGAGAATTAGGAAAACCATGATATGAGAAGAATTAAGGATACACAAAAGCTCAAGCTTGGGGATTCCCAAGGCATCCCAAAAAAATATTTCAATAAGTGTCAAGTATTTAAGCTTGGGGATGCCCCGGTAGGCATCACACCTTTCTTCTTCAACAATTATCGGTTAGTATCGGTTGATCCTAAGTTGTTGCTTCTTCACATGATGTGTGCTATTGTAGAATTGTCATTTTGTTTTGTTTTTCTTGTTTTTTTAATAAAATACTTAGATCTGAAAGTTTTAAATAAAATACAGTCATCAAATAGTTGCCAAGGCAGCTAAGTAAGCGGCATTCACATCCCGTCAACAAAGCTCTTTCCTATGTCATTTACTCTAGTGCTTCACTTATATCCTATGAGTAAATTGTTGAATAAATTGAATGTCATGAAATTGAAATCATATCATGCCTAGTGGTAGCTTCACATTGGGCTTAGAAAGTGAAATATTTTGAGGCTTGACAATCACAATATTGGTCATACAAGCAATTCACGAATAATTAGTATAAGGAAGAGAACTTTCACATGCAAATACACTATCATGGAGATATTTTGTGACTGTGAGCCTCCATCAAAATATTATATGCCAAAATTGTTGATGTTTGACAAGGAAGACAACTTAATGGCTTATGTTTGTTCATATTCACATAGAAGTTATATTTTCATAGATCCTTCAACATGTGGTGCTTGCCCCCCATCTTTGCTAGCCAAAAATTCCGCACCAAGTAGACATACTACTTGTGCATCCACAAACCCTTAAACCCAAATCTTATTTTCAAGAGTCCACCATACCTACCTAAGGATTGAGCAATATCCTTCAAGTAAGTTTTCATCGGTGCAATAAGGCAATAAAAAATGCTTCTAAAAGTGTAAGATCATTTAGTGTAAGAGAAAATTGAGTGTTGTATGAACTTGTGATGGCAAAGTAATAAAAGCGATGGACTGCATAATAAAGGTTGCTATCATAAGGGGCAATATAACGTGATGTTTTTTTGCACTAAGGGGTTGAGCATGCAAACAAATAAGCGCATGGTAACCTCTGCTTCCCTCTGCGAAGGGCCTATCTTTTACTTTCCAGTATTTACTTTTATGCAAAGAGTCAAAGTATTCCTCTCTATTCCTTTTTATTTTCTCTTTTGGTAAGCATCATGTGGTGAGGAAAGATCTTGGCACATATGTACAGTTGAATATGGGTAGCATGAGTTATTATTGTTGACATCACCCTTGAGGTGAATGCGTTGGGAGCCAAAACAATAAGCCCCTATCTTTCTATGTGTCCAGTTGAAACGTTTTGCTCATGTGTATGCGGTGAGTGTTAGCAATCACAGAAGACTATATGATGGTTGAGTATGTGGAGCTCTTACTTAAACTCTATTGAATAAGTTGAATCACAATTGCTTGGTGACTAACAACATAGGTTGTTGGGTTTCAAGAGAATTCATTGTTTGAACCTTAACATGTGAATTGGTTGCCACTATAACATGAGAAGTTTCATAAGAAAGAATTGCTGTTATGATGCTAGGAAAGTGATTAAATTGTCATTGTCCAAACTTTTGCACTTTGCTAGCATTCACACTTCATAAATTATTTCTTTATCATTTACCTACTCGAGGACGAGTAGGAATTAAGCTTGGGGATGCTGATACGTCTCCAACGTATCTATAATTTATGAAGTATTCATGCCAATATATTATCATTATTGCATGTTTTACAATCATTTTATAGCAACTTTATATCATTTTTTTGGGACTAACCTATCGACCCAGTGCCCAGTTCTAGTTGCTGTTTTTGCTTGTTTTTTACATCGCAGAAAATCAATATCAAACGGAGTCCAAACACCGCAAACTTTTTGGAGATTTTTTTGAACCAGAAGGAACCCAATGGGCTAGAGCTACACCTAGGGGGGTGCCCCGAGGGGGGCACAACCCACAAGGGCGCGCCAGGGCCCCCTGTCATGCCCAGGTGGGTTGTGCCCACCTCGGTGGCCTCCCGTACCCCTTCTTTGCACTACAAATTCCCAAATATTCCGAAACCCCTCGCGGTTAACCTAGATCAGAAGTTTCGCCGCCGCAGGGCTCCATAGCCACCGAAAACCAATCTAGACGCGTTCCGGCACCCTGCCGGAGCTCTGGTGGCCATCTTCATCATCCCGACGGCCACCACGATGAGGTGGGAGTAGTCCACCCTCAGGGCTGAGGGTTTGTACCAGTAGCTACGTGTTTAATCTCTCTCTCTCTCTCGTGATCTATATCATGGGCTTTGTTAATATAGTCGGATCATATGATGTTTCTCCCCTCTATACTCTTGTTGCGATGAATTGAATCTTTGACCTTTAAAGTTTTGTCTTGTCGGATTGAATATTCATATTTGAGAACACTTGATATATGTCTTGCAATTTAATACTCGTGGTGACAATGGGGTATCATATTGATTAACTTGATATATGTTTTGTCACTCAACTTGCAGATTCCCGAGGTGACATTGGGCTAATCTATGCATAGGGGTTGATGCACGTTCTTGTCTTTGTTTCTCCGATAGAAATCTTGGGGCACTCTTTGTAGTTCTTTGTGTGGATTGAGTATTACGAATATGAATATGCTTTGGTGTTATTCTAGTACGAACTCTAGGATAGATCAAACGGAAAAAGCTTTGCTTTATTTTAGTACGAAATCTTGAATAGATCAAGCGGAAAGAATATCTTTGAGGTGATTTCGTACCCTACAAACATTTTCTATCTTTTGTTATCCGCTAATAGGAACTCGGGAGTGATTCTTTATTGTACTTTGAGGGATAATCATATGATCCAACTATGTCAGCACTGTTGAGAAATTGCACTAGCGAAAGTACGGACCCTAGGCCTCATTTTTAAGCATTGCAACACTGTTTTTGTGCCTGTTTACTATTAGTTACCTTGCTGTTTTTATAATTTCAGATTACAAAAACCAATATCTACTATCCATATTACACTTTTATCACCATCTCTTTGTCAAACTAGTGCACCTATACAATTTGCCATTGTATTGGGTGTGTTGGGGACACAAGAGATTTCTTGTATTTGGTTGCAGTGTCGTTTGAGAAGACCATGTTCATCCTACACCTCTCACGGATTGATGAACCTTAGGTCATACACTTGAGGGAAAATTGCCACTGTCCTACAAAACTATGTGATTGGATGCCCAACACATGTCTACAGAATAAAGTTGCGTAGTAGACATCAGTATGTCAAACAACCCCCGGGGTTTGAGGATCCCGAGTTCCCCAACCATGTGTACCAACTCGATAAGGCACTCTATGGCCTTAAACAAGCCCCACGTGCGTGGTATGAGCACCTTACCGAGTTGTTGCAAGATCGTGGGTTTGAAATTGGGAAAATTGACCCCACTCATTTTACTAAGAACGTCAAAGGGGAGTTGTTTGTATGCCAACTATATGTTGATGATATTATCTTTGGTTCCCCTAACAAAGCTTTCAATGAGGAATTTGCCGCTCGCATGACCTCGAAGTTCAAGATGTCCATGATGGGAGAGTTGAAGTTCTTTCTCGGGTTCAAAATCAAACAAAGAAGAGAAGGAACCTTCATCAACCAAGCAAATACACTCAATACATGCTCAAGAGATTAAAGCTAAATGATGTCAAGCCGGCTTCCACTCCAATGCCCGTCAAATGCCAACTTGACATAGATCCCAATGGTAAAGCGGTGGATCAAAAGGTATATCGCTCCATGATTGGCTCCTTGCTTTACCTTTGTGCATCTAGATCGGATATCATGTTGAGTGTGGGAATCTCTGCATGGTTTCAAGCCGCACCCAAGGAAAGCCACTATGTGGCGGTCAAGAGAATCTTTCGATATTTGTCTCATGCCCCAAACTTTGGCTTATGGTACCCAAGAGGAGCTAACTTCAACCTTGTGGGCTTTTCAGACTCGGATTGGGCAGGAGACAAAGTGGATAGGAAGTCAACTTCTGGAGGGTGCCAATTTCTTGGTTGCTCTTTGGTGCGTTGGTCTTCTAAGAAGCAAAGTTGTGTGTCTATCTTGTCCACCGAAGTGGAGTATGTGGCCGCCGGTAGTTGTTGTGCTCAACTTCTTTGGATGAGGAAAACTTTAAAGGATTATGGTGTCATCTGTGACAAAGTGCCTCTTTGGTGTGACAATGAAAGTGCCATCAAGATTTCTCTCAACCCGGTGCAACACTTCAAGATGAAGCATATTGAGATTCGGTATCACTTCATCCGGGATCACATTAGGCGAGGGGAGATTGAGCTCAACTATGTCAACACTCATGATAACCTTACAGATATCTTCATGAAGCCTTTGGATGAAGCAAGATTTCGCGAGTTAAGGCATGAGCTAAATATCATTGATTTGAGCAATGTGGCTTGAACCTTTGCACACCCTACCTCTGTCGTCTTGATGTCTTGTTCTAGATGTAGGCATGGACATAGGGGGGGTATTGTTCTCTCAATGAACTCTTCCTCCCCCCCATTATGCGTAAATTGATAGTCTTTCACATTATCCATATTTGATGGCACTTGTGCTTTAAAGATGAGTTTTGGTCATGGACCCAAGGTTAAAATCTTCGCGGTGCCATACCTTTACACTCAAACATAGGTGGCCTCGGCCACCACCCTTTTTCTTAAAAAGGGGAGTTGGTTTCTTTGGATCTTATTTGCTCTGCTAGTTCTCTGTTAGGTCCTAGGTGTTGTGATCTCCAAGTGGGGTTTTCTTCGTTGGTTGGTTCTTGCTCTCTTGGAGGTCACCACACCCTAATTCAGTGTCTTGCTCCATCCCAAGCCCTCCTCTACCTCTTAACCATCTAATCCAATTGCGCACAACTTGATCTTGGTATGGGTGATGTTGACTGGGTGGTACAACCGGTGTCCCAAGCGGTTCAACCGCTAGTACACTATTTCTTGTTATCCCAGGAGTACTACCAGGGGTGTCTGGGCGGTTCCACCGCTGGCCCCCAGGTCATGCTCCTGGCCGGTACTACCGCTTGGTTATAGGCGGTACTACCGCTGCCTTCCAGGCAACAGAAGTACCGCCCGCAACCACTGGTATGTGCCAGGGAGGGGTACAACCACTTCTCAGAGCGGTACAACCGCTTCGCGTCTACGGGCATATTTAAGGGTCGGGGCCGAAGGCGTTTTCTCTTTTCCCTTTATCCCCTTTCCCTTCTCCTGCCCTAGCCGCCAGTCGCCATTGCCCCTGCCCTGGAGTGCTCTTAGGCGCTCCGGATCCGTGGGCTCTCAGTGGATCCGCTCCGTGGAGGCCCCCTCCTTCCCGATCTCTTCCCATGGATGCCGGTAATGCCCCTTTTTCTTCTTTCTATGGTTTCCTTTCCCTCCTCCTAGGGCATTGCTTGACATTCCGCATTTATTGTTCAAACTATTGGGTGGAAGAGATCTATATGCCTCTTATTTTGTTTGCATTGCCCTGGATCCTAGAATACTGTTACGCTGATTCAAATCTCATGGGTAGTTGTTCTTAGGTTGGTAGTGCTACTCATCCAGCGGTTCTACCGCCCCTATGGGCGGAACAACCGCTTGGGCGGTACTACCGTCTGTAGAACTGGTACAGCCGTGATTTCTGAACCACATAGCACTATTCTACCTTCTCTGATTCACAAGAAATTTATTCCTCCGCTCTTGTGTGCAGTCCTATCATCTTTGCTGGGTTTCTTGTGTTCTTCCCGTGTGTGTGTGTGTAGGTGGCTCTGGTTCTCGCTCTGCTCCTCGTAGCAAGACCAAGAAGAGGATCCAGAGATGCAAGCGCCTGGTTGAGACTGATGGAGAGGAAGAAGTTGTGATTCCCACCAAGCCTACTCGCTGTGAGAAGTCTGCCGCTACCAAGCAACGTGTGGTGATGCCTCTGCACAAATGGAAAGCCAAGGAATGGGAAGCCTTCCGGACCACGAATCCATACTTGGTTCCTGTTGTGCCTCATTGGACCACTGTTCAGGTTCGGAATGAGATGCAAGTAAGGATTGTTCATGAGTTGTTTGAGCATAACAAGAATCAGTACGCCAAGTAGTGGACTGTTGATCTTGACCAGTGGAGGAACAATTTGGACTACTGTTGGGGAACGGAGCATGCAATTTCAAAAAAATTCCTACGATCACGCAAGATCTATCTAGGAGATGGATAGCAACGAGACGGGGAGAGTGTGTCCACGTACCCTCGTAGACCGAAAGCGGAAGTGTTAGGTTAACGTGGTTGATGTAGTCGAATGTCTTCATGATCCAACCGATCCAAGTACCGAACGTACGGCACCTCCGTGTTCAACACACATTCAGCTTGATGGCGTCCCTCGAACTCTTGATCCAGTAGAGGGTCGAGGGAGAGTTCCGTCAGCACGACGGCGTGGTGACGGTGATGGTGATGTGATCCACGCAGGGCTTCGCCTAAGCACTACGATGCTATGACCGGAGGAGTAAATTGTGGAGGGGGGCACCGCACACGGCTAAGAGAACAATTGATGTGCTTTGGGGTGCCCCTGCCCCCATATATAAAGGAGGAGGGGAGGAGGCTGGCCACAAGGGGCGCGCCAAGGAGAGGGGAGTCCTACTAGTACTCCAATCCTAGTAGGATTCGCCCCCCTTTTTTTCCTTCTACCGGAGGGGTAAAAGGGGAAGGAGAGGGAGTAGGAGAAGGAAAGGGGATGGCACCCCCTTCCCAAGTCCAATTCGGCCTCCTCCCTTGTGGGGGGCGCACCAGCCCCTTGTGGGCTGGTTAGCCTCCCTCCTATGGCCCATATGGCCAATATCTTTCCCCGAGGGGTTCCGGTAACCCCTTTGGTACTCCGGTATGTACCCGATACAGTCTGGTACCCTTCCGGTGTCCGGATACTACCTTCCAATATATCAATCTTTACCTCTCGACCATTTCGAGACTCCTCGTCATGTCTATGATCTCATCCGGGACCCCAAACAAACTTCGGTGACCAAAACACATAACTCATAAATACAAATTGTCATCCAATGTTAAGCATGCGGACCCTACGGGTTCGAGAACTATGTAGACATGATCGAGACACCTCTCCGGTCAATAAGCAATAGCGGAACCTAGATGCTCCTATTGGTTCCCACATATTCTATGAGGATCTTTATTGGTCAAACCGTTATGACAACATACATCATTCCCTTTGTCATCGGTATGTTACTTGCCCAAGATTCGATCGTCGGTATCTCCATACCTAGTTCAATCTCGTTACCGGCAAGTCTCCTTACTCATTCCGTAATGCATCATCCCGCAACTAACTCATTAGTCACATTGCTTGCAATGCTTATTATGATGTGCATTACCGAGAGGGCCCAGAGATACCTCTCCGATACTCGGAGTGACAAATCCTAATCTCAATCTATGCCAACCCAACAAACACCTTCGGAGACACCTGTAGAGCATCTTTATAATCACCCAGTTATGTTGTGACATTTGATAGCACACAAGGTGTTCCTCCAGTATTCGAGAGTTGCATAATATCATAGTCAAAGGAATATGTATAAGTCATGAAGAAAGCAATAGCAATAAAACTTAACGATCATTATGCTAAGCTAACGGATGGGTCTTGTCCATCACATCATTGTCCTAATGATGTGATCCCGTTCATCAAATGAAAACACATGTGTATGGTTAGGAAATTTAACCATCTTTGATTAACGAGCTAGTCTAGTAGAGGCTTACTAGGGACACTGTGTTTTGTCTATGTATCCACACATGTATCAAGTTTCCGGTTAATATAATTCTAGCATGAATAATAAACATTTATAATGATATAAAGAAATATAAATAACAACTTTATTATTGCCTCTAGGGCATATTTCCTTCAACTACTTCGGTGAGGCCTTGGCTCTTTGTGAGGAGTTTGATTTGTCAAGCTCATGTCTGTCAACTATGACTTTGATGTTTAGCTTATCCATCAGTTTTATGCCATTGTTCACTTTGGAGAAGATGACGCTCACACTCTCTCTTTCATGTGCCGTGATGAGTTATTTCAAGTGCCCTGGAGGGCTTTCTGTAATGCTATTGGGTATGAGATACCGGTCTTGAGGGAATGGCGGTATTCGTCCTCACGACCACCCCCATCCCATGCCTAAAGAGAAACTTGCTCCTCTGTACATTCATGGACGAGGCATCATTGGAGAGTCCAAGGATCTTGAGAAGGTCTATGATATCATGCATCGTGTGTTTCGCAATGTGCTTTCGCCCAAGGTTGGAAATCAGGATGAGGTCTATGGATACCTTGTTGACTTGCTTGTTGCTATGAAGACCAAGGTGGGTTCTGGTGCTACTTTTGATGTGTCCAACTGGATGTGGCACGAGATGTACAACATGTTCATCTACAAAAAGGTCCCCATGTATGCTCCTTTCGTCATGTGCTTTCTGAACTCAGTTTGGGTTGTTCGCCGCCCTAGAGAGCTTCTCACTTTTCCAGATAACCTCATCGTGCATGAGGTCAAGCAACTCAAGAATAAGAAGCATGTCGAGCCTCACTTTCCTGCTAATGACCCCAAGGATGTCTATGCCACTTCAGATGATGAGGACTTTGAGATGGAACCAGGGGCCAAGCCTTCATGGGTGACCAAGCTCACTGCTAAAGTGAAGAAGACTTTCTGCCTTCAGACTGACATTCAGAAGAAGATGTATGAGACCCATGTCAATGAGAAGCTTTCCTAGTGTTGTCAGATTGCTATGATGAAGCACCTCAACATGCCTGTAAAGAGTGGATCTGAGAAGAGCATCACCCCTGAGGACTGGTGGATCTCTGCACATAGCACATGGTCGGATGATGAGGCTCCTAGCCAGCCTTCTTCCTCCTTTGCTGTTGTTGATGATATCATGAAGGACGGTGCTAAGGATGATGATGAGGAGTCTGATGATGAGGATCTAGATGCGACCGAGGAGTCGGAGGAGGACTACTGAGCTCTGGGGCGCTAGCATCGCTCTTTTTCTTTTTGGTGACTTGATGCCAAAGGGGGAGAGAGTTCTATTAGGTCTCGGGATTTGCATGGGATTTTCTTGGATGTGTTATGTTCTTTTTTTTCGTGCTGGGAGTTGAACTTTAGTTTGTGGACTGAGGGAGTCCTGGATTAGGGGGTGTCCGGATGGCCGGACTATACCTTCGGCCGGACTCCTGGACTATGAAGATACAAGATTGAAGACTTTGTCCTGTGTCCGGAAGGGACTTTCCTTGGCATGGAAGGCAAGCTTGGCGATACGGATATGTAGATCTCCTACCATTGTAACCGACTCTGTGTAACCCTAGCCCTCTCCAGTGTCTATATAAACCGGAGAGTTTTAGTCCGTAGGACGAACAATAATCATACCATAGGCTAGCTTCTAGGGTTTAGCCTCTCTGATCTCGTGGTAGATCTACTCTTGTATTACCCATATCATCAATATTAATCAAGCAGGACGTAGGGTTTTACCTCCATCAAGAGGGCCCGAACCTGGGTAAAACTTCGTGTCCCCTGCCTCCTGTTACCATCCGACCTAGACGCACAGTTCGGGACCCCCTACCTGAGATCCGCTGGTTTTGACACCGACATTGGTGCTTTCATTAAGAGTTCCTCTGTGTCGTCGCCATCAGGAAGGATGCCTCATCCCGTCTTTAAAGACGACACCATTGCTAAGGGAGCTTTGGCTGTCGGCCAAACTCTCCGGCTAGGCGGTTTCCTTATGACTGCCTGTTCGGCTGCTGCGCCGACGATGACCTCTCGGGTCATCGAAAGCAATCTTCACGTCAGCTCGGAATTCGCCGAGCAGCTAGATCCAATGGAGCTCTCTTCCCTAAACGAGCTCTTGGATCGCATCTCCGCCCTGGGAGTCGCTATGGATTATGACCAGATTGGGCCTAAACCTGATCTGAGAGAGATTAACTCTCCCCAGATCACCCATCACGTTGCCGTGGTAGAGGGACAGTGCGGCAACCCTTCATCTATCTTAAGGACTAGCTATGTCCGGATTCCCGATCCCTCCAAGCCGGATACCCGCGGAGGGGAGGATATCACTCAAGACCTGAACTTAAAGTCAGGCGACGGACTAGATTCATTGGGCCGCATCCAAGAATCCCAACGCCCGAGTTCGGAAACTCCCTGGTCCCTGGGTCTCAGATTGGGTGAGGTTTCGGATTTGATTCCACCCACCCACCCGTACATAAGCGATCTATCCCAAATTAGGCAAGAGCCCGAAGAAACAGTACATCATTACTGGGCCAGATTCCTCCTGGTTATGAACAGGATAAAGGACTGCCATGAGGAAGACACAATTTCATTCTTCTGCAATAATTGCACGGACAAGGGAATCCTCAACGCCATAAGTCGCCGTGATATTACACGCTTTGCTGGCTTGGCGTCCATAGTACGAAAGTACTGTGCGATGGAAAGCACCTGGAAAACCGAAACAAAATTTTGGGACAATCCGGCCTTGAATACAAACCCGGTCCGAAATAAAAGGGTGCATCATCGTTAGACACCCGGGTTCAATACCAAAAAGAAAAAGCCCTCTACAGGGCACGGAACCATACTAGAAGGATGGCTTGATGGACCCTGTAAAATTCACAGTGCAGAGGGCGCCACACCAACTCACAGCCTTAGAGCATGTTGGATAATCCGGCGGGTGGCAAAAATTGGCGAAGATCTTCTAATTCCAGAAGCCACAGAAAGTCACCCCAGAGAAACCAGTACGGTATTAACAGTCTTCGAGACTTTCGCATCAAATAATATGCGAAAAAGAACACTCCGCGGCCTTGCTGAAGTCTACCAAGTAGCAACAATAAACCCATGGAGTGACACGGCTATTACTTTTAACGCCAGTGACGAACCTAAATTCCGAACAGCCCGAGCACCAGCCGCATTAGTCCTCAATCCAATAGTGGACGACTTTCGTCTTACCAAGGTACTCATGGATGGCGGCAGCGGATTGAACCTCATTTATGAGGAAACCCTTCAAAAAATGGAAATAGACTGGAACCCCATTGAGCGAAGCAGCACAACCTTTAGAGGAATAATCCCCAGTCGGGAAGCGCGCTGTACAGGAAAAATCACACTAGATGTGGTGTTCGGCACGCCGGATAATTACAGGTCCGAAGAGGTCACGTTCCAGGTGGCCCCATTCAGTAGCGGATATCACACTCTGCTAGGGCGGGAAGCGTTTACAGTCTTCCAAGCAATACCCCATTACGGGTACATGAAGCTCAAGATGCTCGGGCCTAACGGAGTCATCACTCTCGTTAGTGATCCGGACATAGCACTCCGCGCCGAAAACAAGACAGCCGCACTGGCCCTCTAGGCGCTATCCGAAGCCCTAGCGCCTGAGGAACTGACTGCGCTGCGCTCCACGGTGAATAGGGACGATGTGATACTCGATAAAAGATCCAAGTCCACCTCCTTTAAACCGGCGGACGAAATAGTCAAATTCCAGGTCCATCCAATGGACCCCAATAAAATAGCTTCCATCGGGGCACAGTTAAACCCTGATGTAGACGCTGCACTGCGAGAGTTCCTACGAGAGAACTGGGACATTTTTGCCTGGCACCCTTCAGACATGCCAGGAATCCCACGCAGGCTGGCCGAACACAGCTTAAATATCCTAAAAGGATTCAAGCTAGTCAAACAGGCTCTTCGGCGTTTTTCCGAACCTAAGAGACATGACATGGGAGAGGAACTAGCCAAGCTATTAGAGGCCGTATTCATCAAAGATATCAAACATCCGGACTGGCTAGCAAACCTAGTGATGGTACCAAAGAAGGACAAATCCTGGCGCCTGTGCGTTGATTTCAAAGACCTTAACAAGGTTTGCCCAAAGGATCCCTTCCCTCTCCCCCGCATCGATCAAATTATTGACGCTATCGCAGGACACGATTCATTGTGTTTCCTCGACGCATACTCCGGCTACCATCAAATAAAGATGCCAGAGTCAGACCAAGCCACAACGGCATTCATCACACCATACGGCCCATTCTGCTTCAACACAATGCCCTTCGGACTCAAAAACGTCGGCGCAACATATCAGCGCATGATTCAGACATGTTTGGCAAACCAGATCGGCAAAACAGTGGAGGCATATGTAGATGATGTGGTTGTTAAAACAAGACATGTCGAATCTCTAGTAGACGACTTGAGGCTAACATTCGATAACCTCTGAACATACGACATCAAGCTCAACCCGGAAAAATGCATTTTCGGCGTTCCAGCCGGAAAGCTCTTGGGCTTCATTGTATCCGGTAGAGGAATTGAAGCAAATCCAGCCAAGATCCGAGCTTTGTCACAATTGGATATCCCGAAGGACCTCAAACAAATACAAAAATTAACCGGGTGCGTGGCAGCTCTAAGCCTCTTTATCTCCCGCTTAGGATAAAAGGCCCTACCCCTTTACCGCCTCCTTCGGCGCACCGAACACTTCGAGTGGACGGATGCAGCCACGGCCGGACTCGACAAAATAAAAGCCATATTGGCAACAAACCCAGTCCTGGCCGCGCCAAACATTGGCGAACCAATGCTATTATACATTGCAGCAACCCATCAGGTCGTAAGCGCAGTGCTCGTCGTCGAACGAGAAACGGACGGACACAAATTCCCCCTTCAAAAGCCGGTCTATTATGTGTCCACTGTCCTTACTCCGTGCAAGTCACGGTACCCGTACTATCAAAAGATTGGGTATGTGGTGTTTATGGCATCCCGGAAGCTGCGACACTACTTTCAAGAGTGTTCAATAACAGTAGCCTCGGAAGTGCCACTTAACGATATTATAAATAACCGCGACGCGATGGGCCGGATTGCAAAATGGGCGATTAAGATCCTCCCGTTTGACATAACTTACAAGCCACGGCGAGCTATCAAGTCGCAAGTTTTGTCCGACTTCGTCGCAGAATGGACGGAGGCCGAACTCCCTAAAGAGTACAGCACATATTCAAACTGGGTCATGCACTTCGACGGCTCCAAAATGTTGGCCGGTCTAGGGGCTGGTGTCGTTTTGACGTCCCCCACAGGAGACACAGTTCAATATGTACTCCAGATAATGTACACAGACTCCAACAACGCAGCCAAATATGAGGCCCTTTTACATGGTCCGGATGGCAGTATCCATGGGCATTCAACGCCTAGAGGTGCGCGGGGACTCGAACCTTGCAATATCCCAAATAAATGGAGACTTTGATGCCAGGGATCCAAAAATGGTAGCTTATCGCAACGCCGTCCTAAAAATGTCAGCTCGGTTTGAAGGGCTCAAATTTCAGCATATAGCCCGGGAAAATAATCAGGCGGCAGATGTCCTGGCACGCATCGGCGCAAAACGCGATGTAGTCCCCCCCAACATATTCTTGGAAAGGTTGTTCAAGCCGTCCGTAGTATGGGAAGGGGAACTTGGCAATAGTAGCCCGGACCCAACCGCACTGCCCGACACCGAACACTCTGACACAATTGGAGGCTCTGCCAATGAAATAACACCCTCAGCCCACGTAATAATGGCCGTCATCGCCCCGTGGACAGAACCATTCCTCGCCTACCTTACCAGGCAGGAACTCCCTGAGGACCAAAATGAGGCATGCTGCATAGTGTGGCGATCTAAAGCCTATAAAGTCCATGAGGGAGAGCTTTATAAGAAAAGCACTACCGGAGTCCTTCAAAGGTGCATCTCCGAAGAGGAAGGGCGGAACCTCCTGGCTGAAATTCATGCCGGACTCGGCGGACATCACGCTGCAGCTCGGTCCCTTGTAAGCAAGGCCTTCCGTCCAGGCTTTTATTGGCCGACGGCCCGGGCAGACGCCCAGGACTTAGTCCAACGATGCGTCGGTTGCCAGCTTTTTGCAAACCAAAGCCATATGCCACCCACCGCCCTCCAAACTATCCCCATCACTTGGCCCTTCGCGGTCTGGGGGCTTGACATGGTTGGACCCCTTAAAGGCGGAACCCACAAGAAAAAATACTTACTGGTCATGGTGGATAAGTTCACCAAATGGATAGAAGCCAAGCCTGTTAAGACGGCCGAATCCGGACCGGTGATAGACTTTATATCTGGGGTTGTACACCGTTACGGCGTCCCCCACAGCATCATCACTGATAACGGCACGAACTTTACGGCCGATGAGGTAAAACTCTAGTGCAAAAACATGGGCATCAAGCTCGATTATGCTTCCGTCTATCACCCACAAACCAACGGCCAGGTCGAACATGCAAATGGTCTTATCATGAGCGGCATCAAACCCATATTAGTGCGGTCCCTTAAGGAATCTAATACGCACTGGGTAGAGGAGCTCGACTCCGTACTCTGGGGGCTGCGGACCACGCTGAATCGCATGACCGGATACACACCATTCTTCATGGTGTACGGCGCAGAGGCAGTTTTGCCCTGCGACATAATTCATGACTCATCTCAAGTGCGCATGTACAAAGAAAGAGAAGCCGAGCTCGATCGGCAGGACAATTTGGACGTCTTGGAGGAAGAGCATGGCGTGGCAAAAGCCCGTTCCGCATTCTATCAACAGCAGGCTCGAAGATACCAAAGCAGAGAAGTACGGGCCAAAAATTACAACGTTGGCGAATTAGTTCTATGCCTGCCGGAGAAGAAAAAGGACAAACTCAAGCCCAAGTGGGAAGGTCCCTTCATAATCGACCAAGTCCTAACTGGTGGAGCGTACCGCCTACGAGGTGCATCGGATAACCGACTCGAGCCGAACCCATGGAACGCAGCCCGTCTACGAAGATTCTATGCCTAGCGCCAGACTCTGTGTTCGTCTCCTTTCTCTGTCCATTTTTTATATACTTTCTGTCTTACATTTCTCTCCTTCTCCTCTCTCTCTTATAGCCTTTAAAGGCTCATAAAGTGACACGCTATCCGCGCTCATTAAACCTGGGGGCTTCTTTAAACAGAAGCTTATTTATACGGGCTTCATGCCCAACACATGTGTCACACTTCCGCATGTACCTTTTATTCGCCATTATATGCATCGATATGACTTAAGTTTTGGCCAAGATGGGTTGCCTGGCTCCTGTGCTTACCCCTACGTTCCCGATTGTTCGGCTAGGTGGTAAAGGGAGCACCTCTGCGATTGTTACTGCCGGGTCAGCCGGATGTGTACCTCAGACTGGGTGAAGTCGAAAGCTAGCGTTCTTAAGGGAATATTCGGTCGGTGAACAAAAGATGATCTTTTCTTTCACTTATTTATCTATACGCCCCCAGATGTTTTTCCTGCGTCTCTTTTCGCAGAATGGACATGCACTTTAGGGCATGCCTCCCAGGGAAATGAACCCCTAATGGAACTATTGTCCCTGGAAGATGTTTCTTACTAACCATGTAATATAACATAACTAGTTGGGCACTTGTCTGTTCAAGCACTAATGACCCCTACGCCTGGTCTCCATGCATACCCCCGTTCTTACATAACCGCGAGGGTATTCGGACACACTCCGGACCATCAGGTCCCGAGGTTGAAGCGAAAAGGTCGGCCATGACAAACGACCTACAATCCGGCCAGAAGGTATTACACATGTCAATTAAAATTACATAGTCAATCTGACTGATTGTATTCCTCTTCAATCCCATCTAACAGGCTGTCTAGTTTACAGTCCTGTTGGGAATACTTTGCGGCCAACTCTACTTGTCCGTATACTAAGCTCACAGGGATCTCCTTCCCATCGGTCCCTACGGGTCCGACCTCGGCCATGTGGTTTGGGTCAGCCTTCGTGTACCGCGTCTTCACCATGGCCCAGGCCTCCCTGGCGCCTTGACGGCAGGCCGACATCTTCCACAATCGGAAGCGCCGCCGCGCTCCCTTCAGCTTCTCTACAAGCTCTCCAAGGCCTTCGGGCATGGAGATGGACGGCCACAAGGCCTGGGCGACGCCTTGCATCACCTGCCGAACTCGCTCGTGTAGTTGGGAGAGCTCGGGAAGAAGGTCACCCGTAGAACCGGGCATTTCCTCTGCAGGACGACCTGTCAGCATACCTATAGACATTACTCTGTTAGCCGACTTCCTCGCCGAACTTTTTTTTTCAAAGTTCGTTTAAGCACTTACTATATATGCCGCGTCGAAGCCACTTATTCTCCTTCACGGAGTCCAACAGCTGGGCACGAACGTCCTTCAGTTCAACGCCTAGCTTGGTGTTGGCATCTTGGAGATCGTTCTTCTCCCGCCTCACCTTTGTCAGCATGCTCTCACCAGCCTTTAGCTGGCGTCGGAGTTGTTGCACTTCCGGATTTAATCCGGCACCATCTGCAATTTCATTTGTCAGATTTGCACCCACGCCGCACTTCGCAAAATACTTATCTTTCGAAGCGTATATTACCAGACGGGGTCTCCTTGGGCTCCCCTGTCGCGGCTAGTGCGGCCTCAAGTTGGGCTTTGCACTCTTCTAGCTCCTGGGACAGCAGGGTATTCTTTTCTGTAAGAACCTGCATAACAGATGATCCTTAAATCAGTTATTCTAACTGTTTCAAGTCTCGAGGGCTACTGGTATACATATATAATTACCAAAAATTTCTTACCCGTATGTCTTTCACATACTGCTCCGTGGCTCTGGCTAGACCATTTTGAGCGGCACGGAGGTACGCGTCTCCCGAATTGAAGGCATCCAGTGCCTCTTGGGAGAAACAAGCGTCGCGAAGAACAGTCCGGTGACGCCTGTGGTTGATGGCACTCTCCACCTCGGAATTGGTGGCAGATAGCCTGTCCGCATCCTCTATCGGAGGAGCGTCTGGTGCGCACCTTGTGTTCGCCTCCGCTTCCGGACCAGGCTTTGGAGCCTGGCTGGTGGAGGCGCGATTGGCAACCTCTCCGGATATAGTCCGGCGAGGTCTCTTCGTCCTGAAGAAAGCACGAGCGTTAATATGCCTTGAAGGAATAACACCCGGGAATAGGATGGCGCGCTATACCTTTGCGCCGGCGTCTCAGTCCGGACCGCACTTATTTTCAGCCCGCGGGGCCTCGCCGCCCCTCGTTGGCTAGTCGCAGCAGGCTCGGCCTCCTGTCTCAAGGACCTCCCCTGCAAAACATGGTTGTCATACGGCAGTCAAAAACACGCGAGGACAGATCCCTTTTCAAAGTGCTAGGACTTCAGTCTCAGTTACCTATGAGGCTGGGAGTAACCCTGGGTAATCGGCCCTAATGGTCACCAAGGCATTGTCCTTGCTCAATTGATGAAATACCCCATCAATCAGCTCCACAGATAAGACCGGATCCTCTTGAGAGGATGGGTCGAGGGACCTTCCTGGGTCCTTGGGTTGTGGAGGAGGGCTGTTTATTTCTTTAACAGCCTGGCGCAGTTCCTGCGTTGAAGTCGTTAGACTGAATATTTAACAATGGGAATATGAAACGGATGGGCAATGTCGGTGGGAACGACACCTATGGGATCACAAGAATCCCTACTACGGTTGCGGGGCGCGGGGTCGTGAGAAGAGCGGATCAAACAGATAGCACACGGTTCCTTTATCCAGGTTCGGGCCGCGAGGATGCGTAAACCCCTACTCCTGCTTTGGTGGATTGTATATCTGTGTTCCTGAGCTAGCTATGGGGCGTGAGGAGCTCCAAAAAGCCGAATCCTTCTCCTGGTCGCCTCGGGCCTCCTTTTATAGGAAAAGGGGTAGCCACAGTGGCACACAGGAGGTGGAAAGGGAACAGTGATGCAAGGTTATCCCTCGCATTACATGACAAGGTGCATTTAATGCGTCTTGCCCAGGTGTCCTTGCTTTATCGGGGACGGGGGAGAGCCCTGTCTCGTCCATCGCTGCTCCCTCTTGTGTTGACACGCGCCCTGGCCAGCGGCGCCCGCGGTGCCATGTAGGCAGGCAGGCAGCCGAGGTGGCGCAGTGGTAGGTCTCCACGAAGATCTGCATGCCGCCATGCAGGTGCCTGCCCAGCTGGTTGGGTCAGCAGCTGCATGCGAACGGCGGTGGAGGTTTGACTGGCGTGGGCCTGATGGTGGCCCTACGGGTGTTCTTGGCAAGGGCCTTGCCGGGGCCTCGGCAAGGGTCTTGCCCTGGCGCCTGCTGTCATCCCCGGCAAGGCTCTTATCGGGGGCCTTGTGGTCCTCCTTGGCTGGGATCCCACCAAGGATCATCATCTTCTAAAGGGTGTATCTGATCTTGAATGCCTTCACAAAGATCTGCATGCCACCACGGGGATGTCTCCCGAATCCTTGCCCCATGGGGGCAGTGGACTCAAGGGTGACTCACTTTCCACGACAAGGGTCTTGCCGGGTTTGCTAAAACCGCCTCCCGGCAAGGATCTTACCGGGGGGTCCGCTTTGTCCCCTTTGCTCTTTGTGGTCTTGGTCTTGGCGTCGTTCTGCTTCTCCTGAGCTTCGGCCTTACCTTGGCTCACCTCCCTTGCCTTGCTCAGTGTGGTGGTGCCCGTGGCTCAGACTGCCCGTGCATAGTTATAGGGGTACAAAAGCGTACCCCTCTTTTTGTACACCGACAGGAGCCCCCGGGCCTGGGCCACACGTAAGCGCAATCGCGTCGTTGGGCTAGGCCCAAAAACGGTGCGTGGGCAGGCGGGGCAGTTTTTACCGTGGTAAGTTTCTTCGCGCGCTGTTCTTCCCATGCTTCCTGCGCGTGGCGCGGCGTGGGGAGGCATGTGTGACGTGGGCGGCATGCGTGGGGTTGCTTCCCGCGGGCACGCGTCACATCACAGTTAATGTGAAAGGAGGTGGCCCGCGTTTTCCCCCATAAGAAGGAATAACCGTGGGCGCGCTGCTCACTTTCTCCCCTTCCCTTGTGCCTTTTCCAAACTCAGAGCCGTTGTTCCGTCTCTTCCTTCCTAAGCTTTCGCTGTCGCCCGCCGCCGCTGCTTTGCCATCCCCCTTCTTCAGCCCTCTGAACTTCTTGGTCGCCATGGCTCCCAAATTCGCCAAGGGCAAGGGGGTGGCTAAGGGCGCCGGGACGGTGGAGCCGCCGGAGAGCGCGCTGTCGGGGGACCGGATGAAGTCCACCTTCTTCTTCCCCTCGACGGTTGATGTTCAAGAGCTCCGGGCCTCCTTTAATCCCCTATGGGGAGTGAAGACGGGGGGAGAGGATTCGGGACACCCGGCGACGCGCATCATTCCTGCTGCTTGCGCTGATCCTGCCTCGAATCGGTACCCCTTCTTCGTTGATTACTTTTCTTGTGGGTTATGCCCTCCTTTCTCCGATTTCTTCTGCGATGTTATGCGCACCTTCGGCTTCCACCTCTTGGATTTTACTCCGAATGCGGTGGCGTGCATGGCTTTCTTCGCACATCTTTGCGAAGGCTTTGCCGGGGTGCAGCCCAACACGACACTCTTCCACCATTACTTCTTCCCTCGAATCCAGCCGGGAGGAGCCGTCTCCGGTTGCGTCACCTGGATCCCAAGATCCAAGGGGGCGTACCCGGACGGTGCCGTGAAGGAGAGGTGGGAGGAATGGCGTGGCCGGTGGTGCTAGATTGAAGATGAAAACCCGCCGGAATTCTGCAAGGTCCGCCGAGTGCCGCCGGTCCGCGGCAGCGATTGGAGCGATGTCAACGCCGTCGATGAGAGGCTCACCGTCGCCACCACCAGGATTCTCCAGCTCACCCTGGCCGGACTCACCCTTGAGATGATCGAGGTGGACTTCATTCTCCGCCGGATCGCCCCGTTGCACAGCAAGGGGAGGCCAGCTTGGCTCTTTACGAACCCGGCTGACATTATGCGACTCCGCCCCGGCCTCGATCACAACTTCACAGTGCTGGCGCATGCCCACTTCTGCCAGCGGCTTTTCCAGCTTGATGTGTGTCGCGATGGCGAGGTCTAGTGGACCGGCAAGGCCGCGAGGGCTGCCGCAAAGGTTGGCAAGGCCCTCAAGGGGCCATTTTTCAAGCTGCCAGCGGGGGTGGTCCCGTTGTGCAACAATTCGCGTCGGTCCGAGATCATCGCCATGATGCCAGACTGTAATGCGCATGGCCCTGTCCCGAGCTGGGAGGAGCCGAAGGACAAGAATGTGCAGCAATTCTTCGACACCCTGATCGAGGTGTACGTCAACGCCGACGCCGAGCGGTGGCTTATCATGGACACCACCCAGGCAGAGCTGGACTACATCGCCACTAGGGCGAGGGAGGCATAGCTTGCCATGGAGGCCGGCAGCGCCGGGGGCATGGAGGACAAGGCCGCAACGGCGGCGGAGGAAGAGGAGCTCACCCGGTGGGCAGCGGCCTCCGGGGAGGTTAGCAGCGCCGACACTGGATCTCCGCTCGTCGAAGACACGGCCGACGAGTCGTCGGGGGAGGAGGAGGACGTGGAGGAGGGCTCGACGCCAACCAGGGGAAGAGGGTGAGTCCCGCGGTGGGCTGGCTCCGGTGAGCCGGTCTGGCCCGGCAGGGCTGCGCGGCCTCAATTGACCCTGGAGGGGTCTGGGCGCCACACGAGGGCCATGGCAGCCAAGAGGCTGACGAAGGCCGCTGAGAAGAAGACAACAACCCCTTCCTCATCCGGGCGCGCACAAACCCCGCCGCCTCCTTCGCCTCCTCCGGCAGGCTTCGACTCGGATGATGATGTGGAGCTCCCTTTTGATCTCGGGCCTCTCAGCCTGGAGAGGAAAAGGAAACTGGTGGAAGAGGAGGAGACGGATGACGAGTAAGTTCTCCGTTCCTTACTGTCATTTCCATTTCCTCGAATTGGGTCGCTTGTCTTGATCCATTTTTGCTTCCGTAGGGAAACAGAGACGTTGGCCCAGAGGGCGAGGACCTCGGCGAGCAGCCAGCCCCCGGCTGGGGCTTCAAAGACACCACTGGTGGTGCTGAGCAGCCCGGACAGCAGCCCCCGGCGCAGCCCCCAGCGTAAGTTCGTCACCCTCTTCTTACTCGACATGTGGTAGGTGCTCGATGCTATGATGCTGACCTTGTCGGGTTTGCAGGAGGGGAGCGGCAGCAGGAGGAGCCACAGAGGGCTACTCCTAACACACCACCCCCATCGACTACGCCGCCGTGGGGGGCGTCACCGGCAAGGGCATCAGGCACGGAGGAAGAGGGGAACTTGGGCGCTGGTGGCTCTGCCACAATGCCAAATGCTGGCGGAGACGGGACTTCTGCTTCACAGCCTGGCACTGGTGAGTCGCCTGTCCTTCGTCCTTGTTTTTCCCTTATTCTTTTCTTGGCTTCATTGTTCCCGTTGCTGCCCAGGCCCTCCTTCAATAGGTATGGAGGATGTGGATACCGTTGCTGGGAACATTGCTGAGGAGGCCGACAAGGATGCTGCCGAGGACACCGCGGCGGGGGCCGCCAAGGCGACTGGCAAGGCTTCTGCCGAGGGCGCCAGCGGTGGACCTGCCGGTGAGACCGGCAAGGCCTCCGCCGAGGAAGAGGTGGTGGGTGACCAGCCTCCCTCCTCCTCAACCTCGGGCCCCGGCAGATATCCGAAGGTGGGCGACGATCTCTTCGTCCACCTCCCAGGGGCGTCAAGCCGGGCGCCCGCCGAAGGGGAAGTTTTCGACGGCGAGGTGCTTGCCGCCACCGGGCTCGAGGTGGTTGATGAGCCGGGCGTTGGTGGCGACGGTTCTCCAGAAGAGCAGCTTTTCCGTGCCATGGGGGCCAATTTCCGGAAGCTCCAAGTGCTCTACCGTGCTCGCCTAGACAAGGTCAAGTCCAGGATGGCAACGGTGGACAATGCGGAGGTGGACTTCAAGGCGCGCGTTGTCGAGACGCAGACCTGGTTCCACCAGGCTCGCGAGGAGCAGAGGGCCTTTCAGGAGAAATTGGTCGAGCGCGATGTGGAGCTCACCATGAAGATGGCCGACATCGAGAAGGCCCAGGAAAAGGCGGCAAACTTGGCTGTCGCGGCCGAGGCCGCCCGGATCCAGCATCAAGCCACCTTGGATTCCCAGGAAGAGGACCTCACCGCGCGTGAGGCGAAGCTTGCCGCAGCGCTCCGTGGCAAGGATGAGGAGCTCGAGGCCCTTGTCGCGCGGCGGACTCGCGAGCTAGAGCAGAGGCACAAGGAGGCACTCGATGCCCAGGCTCTGGCCCGTGCCGGCAAGGTAAGGGAGTTGGAGGTGGCGCAGGACGAGCTGAAGGAGCAGGCCCTCAAGCTGTCCAACAAGAAGAGCACGCTCAACAGCGCCTTGGTGGAGGCGCAAGGAGCGGTCATCAGCAGGGCTGGGGAGCTCTCCGAAGCACAAAACTCCGTCAGAGACCTCAAGCTGAAGCTGGAGGATCTCGAGAAGATGCTGTCGGAGAGCAGGGCTCGGGAGGAGACCTTGACCAGGAGCCTGGAGGAGGAGAAGCAGCTGCGGGCGAACGAGGCCGCCTCCCACCAGGATTATGTGGCGGGCGAGAACAGATGGATCAGTCGTCTGGAGGAGGTCGCCAGCAGGGTCACCTCGCAGTTGGCCACCATGGGGATGCCACACGTGAGGTACGCCCCTGAGCGCAGCGGGACCGTCAACACCAAGTTGACCCTGTTCTTTGAGGGCGTCCGCGGAGCCTTGGCTTATCTTCACTCCAACAGGACGGCCACGCTGGCCGAGGAGGCCCGGCGACTTTGCCGGAGGGTCGTGACCAAGGTCCTCACCAAGACGGCATACTGGAATCCCGATCTTGACTTCGCGGCCATGATGAAGAGCTTGCCGGATGGTGCTGACCTCACGATGCTCAAGGAGCGCATCAAGCCCATCACCGACTGCATCGACGAAATCAAGAGGGTGGAAGGCCAGTGCCGGGATTAGGCATCCCGTTCTTCTTCGCCGTTGCGGGTTCCCGACCAAGACAAATTTTATCTTTAGTTAGAACCACAGCTATGATGTGATGTAATATAACTTTGAAGTACTCTTAATTTTCATGCATGTTATTTCCCCGTTCAAGTATGCGTGCCCTATGTCGATCGGGAAGGCTTGTCGGCGCGGAAGCCCCTAGCGGCATTTTGGGGACGGATCCCCATGGCCAGCCGGGTACGCGTGCTGCCGGACGAGCCACCTTTCCGTTCAAAACGCGGCCGCTCGAACTGTCGAGCTTGACTCGAGTCAGAATCGGGGGCATTGCTGATCGCGGAAGGCTACTCTGCCATTCTCGACGCAGCCGCTTGAGCTATTGAGCGGACTCGAAACAGGGCAAGGGCGTTGCCGATCGTGGTAGAGCCCCCTTTCATGCAGGTTTCTCATACAAAGCGAATATCTCCGGGGGGAATAACCTCAAATAAGAAGGGTAGCATAAATAAGGGTTCAGTGCAACTTAGCTTCTGTTTGCGATCGCTCGAGTGTCAATCTTCTGGCCTCCTTTCTTCTTCAAGGGTCACGAAGATGAAGGAGTGCCGGGCTAACTGCTAGAGCCGATTCTCACAACCGCGCCCCCTACCTGGCGCGCCAAAGATGTCGGTGGGAACGACACCTATGGGATCACAAGAATCCCTACTACGGTTACGGGGCGCGGGGTCGTGAGAAGAGCGGATCAAATAGATAGCACACGGTTCCTTTATCCAGGTTCGGGCCACGAGGATGCGTAAAACCCCTACTCCTGCTTTGGTGGATTGTATATCTGTGTTCTTGAGCTAGCTATGGGGCGTGAGGAGCTCCAAAAAGCCGAATCCTTCTCCTGGTCGCCTCGGGCCTCCTTTTATAGGAAAAGGGGTAGCCACAGTGGCACACAGGAGGTGGAAAGGGAACAGTGATGCGAGGTTATCCCTCGCATTACATGACAAGGCGCATTTAATGCGTCTTGCCCAGGTGTCCTTGCTTTATCGGGGACGGGGGAGAGCCCTGTCTCGTCCGTCGCCGCTCCCTTTCGTGTTGACACGCGCCCTGGCTAGCGGCGCCCGTGGTGCCATGTAGGCAGGCAGGCAGCTGAGGTGGCGCAGTGGTAGGTCTCCACGAAGATCTGCATGCTGCCACGCAGGTGCCTGCCTAGCTGGTTCGGTCGGCAGCTGCATGCGAACGGCGGTGGAGGTTTGACTGGCATGGGCCTGATGGTGGCCCTACGGGTGTTCTTGGAAAGGGCCTTGCCGGGGCCCCGGCAAGGGTCTTGTCATGGCGCCTGCTGTCATCCCTAGCAAGGCTCTTGCCGGGGGCCTTGTGGTCCTCCTTGGCTGGGATCCTGCCAAGGATCATCATCTTCTAAAGGGTGTATCTAATCTTGAATGCCTTCACAAAGATTTGTATGCCACCACGAGGATGTCTCCCGAATCCTTGCCCCATGGGGGCAGTGGACTCAAGGGTGACTCACTCCGTAGGCGTAGGGCGAGCTACCATGGCAAGGGTCTTGCCGGGTTTGCTAAAACCGCCTCCCGGCAAGGATCTTGCCGGGGGGTCCGCTTTGTCCCCTTTGCACTTTATGGTCTTGGTCTTGGCGTCGTTCTGCTTCTCCTGAGCTTCGGTCTTACCTTGGCTCACCTCCCTTGCCTTGCTCAGTGTGGTGTTTCCCGTGGCTCAGACTGCCCGTGCACAGTTATAGGGGTACAAAAGCGTACCCCTCTTTTTGTACACTGACAGGAAAATAAAAGTGACCACTTACCCAGCTTGGGGGATTGTACATAGAAAATCCACCCTGTGGGTTGACGCGGAGAAATTCCTCCTCTTCTCCCTTGTACAAAGTGGACAAGATCTTTAGTAGAGCGGCAGCCGAATCCGGCCCCTTACAGCCGTAGAGGGTGGCGTCGTCCTCCCCGTTGAAGTCCCACATGGGGTGGCCTCTATACTGAAGCGGCTGCACCCCCCGCATGATGCATTCGGCCATAACCCCGATCATGGTCAGTCCGTAATGGGCTAACAATCTTATCCGTCCCATCAGGTAAATGACGTCCCTGTCACTTTCCCTCTGAGGGCTCCGTGGACGCCAGCTTAGGCGCTTCTTTAGGGGAGCACTGTCAAACTCAGGGAGGCCGATCCGGACAGGATCCGGCAGCGGGACGTCCTCTATATAAAACCATTCCGAAGGCCAGTCTTCGGATGCCTTCTTTGGGGTTCCGGATAGATATCCGGTCCCGGCGATGCGCCACACTTCGGCTCCACCCACTTGATATATTGACCCCTCCTTAGAGCGGGGCACAAGGCAGAATAGCCTTTTCCACAGCGCGAAATGAGCCTCGCAGCCCAAAAACAGCTCGCAAAGGGCTACGAAGCCCGCGATATGCAATATGGAGGCAGGCGTGAGGTTATGCAGCTGGAGGCCATAGAACTCCAGAAGCCCCTGGAGAAAAGGATGAATTGGAAATCCGAGCCCTCATATTAAGTAAGGGGCAAGGCATACCCGCTCTCCTTTGGAGGGATTGGGGGCGCTCTCCGCTTGCTCTCCGCCATTATAGGTGGCAAGTCCGGCTCGAACCGGGACCATATAGGCCGGGGGAGAAATCCCTTGGTCTGGAGCTTCACTAGCTCGCTGTGCGGGATGGAGCACCTCTTCCAATCTCCGGGCTGAGTGCTGGAAGGGCGAGAGGAGGAGTTGCGGCGGCTGGCCATGATAGAATGGACCTCTGTCGGATACGCTCCGATGAATACTCGCGGAAGGGGGAAGGTGTGGTTTGGATCTAAATCCGCGTCCCCTTAAATAGGCGGCTCATTCACGCGGCTAGGGGTGTAAATATAAAAAACACCCTGACTTTTTGTATTTGTTTGTCACGTGGAGAACAGCCATTATTGGGCGTAGAAGCCAAGGAGCACTACATTTACAAGAAACCAGACACTATTCAACAGGTACACGGAATTTGGAGGAGAACCCGCCTTGCAATGTCGGAGACAATCTGTGCACCGGACTCGTCGTCGTTGAAGCCTGGTTCAGGGGCTACTGAGGGAGTCCTGGATTAGGGGGTGTCCGGATGGCCGGACTATACCTTCAGCCGGACTCCTGCACTATGAAGATACAAGATTGAAGATTTTGTCCCGTGTCCGGAAGGGACTTTCCTTGGCGTGGAAGGCAAGCTTGGCGATACGGATATGTAGATCTCCTACCATTGTAACCGACTCTGTGTAACCCTAGCCCTCTCCGGTGTCTATATAAACCGGAGAGTTTTAGTCCGTAGGACGAACAACAATCATACCATAGGCTAGCTTCTAGGGTTTAGCCTCTCTGATCTCGTGGTAGATCTACTCTTGTACTACCCATATCATCAATATTAATCAAGCAGGACGTAGGGTTTTACCTCCATCAAGAGGGCCCGAACCTGGGTAAAACTTCGTGTCCCCTGCCTCCTGTTACCATCCGACCTAGACGCATAGTTCGGGACCCCCTACCCGAGATCCGCCGGTTTTGACACCGACATGGACCTTGTTGGTTGTCTCGTCTTGCATGGCATGAGACATGCGCTCCTTCATTTACTATCATTCGTATCGGTTATCCTTTAAGTCTTTATTTTCTTTTTATGCATTTACTGCTTATCTTACTCATGTCTAGTAGGAGTGGTGGGTCTATAAAATCTAGGGGGAGTCTTGCTCCTGATGTGTACCTTTGCATTCCAAAAGCAAAATCTAATTAGTGCACACATCTAGGGGGAGTCCCGTTTATTATTTATAGACCTCTTAAGCAAATTGTATTGTTGTCATAATCCACCAAAAAGGGGGAGATTGTTGGGTCATTTCCCATCTTTGTGTTTTGGATGATGATGAAAACTCTCTGTTGGTCTAATCATGTGATATGTGCTTCAGGTTCTCGGTGTTTAGGTATGCATCGATTAGTCATTCTCTCTGGAAGGAAAAGATTGAAGATGTTGTTTTTCTACGTGTTTATCTTTTTGGTCATAGGAAACCCGTACTATTAAGAGGGAATCCTCATCGGAAGGCTTTGGGGGAATCATTGCACGTACACATTTCTCTCCCCCACTCTTTCCTTCTGTTACTCGTTTGAGAGAGAGTTCCCTTCTTTCCATACTGTTGTTGTGGCCCTTCCTTTCAGCGGTTGTACCGCTGGCCCAGTTGTACCAGCCCAACCACCACCCAAGGGTGATACCCTAGGGTTGGACCTCCCAGGATCTTGCCAAGCGGTTGTACCGCTGCCCCCGGGCGGTTGTACCGCCACCATGCTTGAAGATCTGGGTGTTGCATCCTTGGTGGTTGTACCGGCCAGGTACCGCTCTACAACCGGGCTAGCTTCTGTTTTGGACCGGTACTTGGGCGGTGGTGGCCCGGTTTTTCTGGTAGTGCTTTGCACACCGGTACTACCGGTGCTCTAAGGGGTTCTACCGCTTAGAACTTAGCCACGCCCGGTGCCAAGGCCAGGCGGTAGTTCCAGCGCACTACCGCTCGACCACCGCTCATGGGGTGACTCCCTTCTGTTTCAAAGCGGTTATTGAGCGGTAGAGGAGCGGTTGTTCCGGTTGAACTTGTTTACCGGTACTATCGCTCGGGTGTCCGGTTGTACCGCCTGTCGGGTTTTCTAGAGTGTAACCGTGAATCCCGGTTGTACCGGGGTAAGGAGTGATTGTACCGCTGCAGTGCAATAACTACGGCAACGGTTGAATTTTAGGGTTTCCTATATAAAGGAGGTTCTTCCACCTACCTCTTTTACCTCTTGCCTCTCTCCCCGCCATTAATACCCTTCAAGCTTTCTTGCCCAATCTCTCTCTGTAGCCACTCAAACTTGTTGATTTGCTAGGGATTGAAGGAGGAGACCAAGATCTACACTTCCACCAAAGGATATTTGATTCATCCATACTTTCTTGTGTGGATTTTGTTACTCTTGGGTGTTTGAGCACCCTAGACGGTTGAGGTCACCTCGGAGCCACATTCCATTATGGTGAAGCTCCGTGGTTTCGTTGGGAGCCTCCAATTTAGTTGTGGAGAGAGCCCTAACCTTGTTTGTAAAGGTTTGGCTGTCGCCTTCAAGCTTATATTTACCCCCCCCCCCTCTTGCCTTTACTTGTGCAAGCTTGTATGTAGTTGTATCCCTTGCTTCCCTAACAATGGCATCCATCATCGTCTGGCCAAACACAAGTGACTAGATCACGGGGATGTCGAAACATGTCAATGAGAAAGAAGAACAAAATTGGTAACGAGGAGACCGGTATAGTGAGCATGAGAATGACTCATGAGGATACCAATATATTGAAGGAAATATGCCCTAGAGGCAATAATAAAGTTTTTATTTATATTTCCTTCTATCATGATAAATGTTTATTATTCATTCTAGAATTGTATTAACCGGAAACTTAGTACATGTGTGAATACATAGAAAAACAGAGAGTCACTAGTATGCCTCTACTTGACTAGCTCGTTGAATCAATGATGGCTATGTTTCCTAACCATAGACATGAGTTGTCATTTGATTAACGGGATCACATCATTAGAGAATGATGTGATTGACTTGACCCATCCATTAGCTTAGCACGATGACCGTTTAGTTTGTTGCTATTGCTTTCTCCATAACTTATACATGTTCCTATGACTATGAGATTATGCAACTCCCGAATACCGGAGGAACACCTTGTGTGCTATCAAACGTCACAACGTAACTGGGTGATTATAAAGATGCTCTACAGGTGTCTCCGAAGGTGTTTGTTGGGTTGGCATAGATCGAGATTAGGATTTGTCACTCCGAGTATCGGAGAGGTATCTCTGGTCCCTCTCGGTAATGCACATCACTATAAGACTCATAGGCAATGTGACTAATGAGTTAGTTGCGGGATGATGCATTACAGAGCAAGTAAAGAGACTTGCCGATAATGAGATTGAACTACGTATGATGATACCGACGATCAAATCTCGGGCAACTAACATACCGATGACAAATGGAACAAAGTATGTTGTTATGCGGTTTGACCGATAAAGATCTTCGTAGAATATGTAGGAACCAATATGAGCATCCAGGTTCCGCTATTGGTTATTGAACGGAGATGAGTCTCGGTCATGTCTACATAGTTCTCGAACCCGTAGGGTCCGCACGCTTAACATTTGGTGACGATCGGTATTATGAGTTTATGTGATTTGATGTACCTAAGGTTGTTCGGAGTCCCAGATGAGATCACGGACATGACGAGGAGTCTTGAAATGGCCGAGACGTAAAGATCGATATATTGGAAGGCTATATTCGGACATCAGAAAGGTTCCGAGTGATTCGGGTATTTTTCGGAGTATCGGAGAGTTACGGGAATCCGCTGGAGGCGTCAATGGGCCTTCATGGGCATTAGTGGAAAGAGAGGGCAGCAAGGAAGTGTGGGGTGCGCCCCCTAGGCCCAAACCGAATTGGTTCAGGGCTTTGGGGGCCGGCCCCCTCTTTCCTTCTCCCCTCCTCCTATTTCCTTCCCCTCCTAGTTGGACTAGGAAAGGGGGAACCTACTCCTAGTAGGAGTAGGATTCCCCCCTTGGGGCACATCCTATGAGGCCGCCGGCCCCCTCCCCTTACTCCTTTATATACGGGGGCACCCTAGAACACACAAGTTGATCGTTGATCTTTAGCCGTGTGCGGTGCCTCCCTCCACCATAATCCACCTCAGTAATATCATAGCGATGCTTAGGCAAAGCCCTTTTATCCGGTAGCAACATCATCATCGTCATCACGCCGTCGTGCTGACGAAGCTCTCCCTCGAAGCTGTACTGGATCGTGAGTTCGCGGGACGTCACCGAGCTGAACGTGTGCAGATCGCGCAGGTGCCGTACCTTCGGTGCTAGATCGTTCCATCATGAAGACGTACGCCTACATCAATTGCGTTGTCATAACGCTTCCTCTTATGGTCTATGAGGGTACGTAGACAATACTCTCCCCTCTCGTTGCTATGCATCACCATGATCTTGCCTGTGCGTAGGATTTTTTTGAAATTACTGCGTTCCCCAACAGTGGCATCCGAGCCAGGTTTATGCGTAGATGTTATATGCACGAGTAGAACACAAAGGAGTTGTGGGTGTGGGTATATACATATTGCTTGTCGTCACTAGTTGATTCTTGATTCAGTGGCATTGTTGGATGAAGCGGCCCAGACCGACATTACGCGTGCGCTTACGCGAGACTGGTTCTACCGACATGCTTCGCACATAGGTGGCTAGTGGATGTCCAATTCTCCAGCTTTAGTTGAATCGGATTCAATGAACAGGGTTCTTTCTGAAGATCAAAAAGCAATCACTATTCCGCGTTGTGGTTTTTGATGCGTAGGTAAGAACGGTTCTTGCTCAGCCCGTAGCAGCCACGTAAAACTTGCAACAACAAAGTAGAGGACGTCTAACTTGTTTTTGCAGGGCCTGTTGTGATGTGATATGGTCAAGACATGATGACATATAAATTATTTTATGAGATGATCATGTTTTGTTAAAGTTATCGGCAACTGACAGGAGCCTTATGGTTGTCTCTTTATTGCATAAGATGCAAGTGCCATATAATTGCTTTACTTTATCGCTATGCGGTAGCAATGGTTGCAAAAGCAATAGTTGGTGAGACGACCATGTGACGACACATTGATAAAGATCAAGATGATGAAGATCATGGTGTCATGCCGGTGACGATAGAGATCATGACGGTGTTTTGGAGATGGAGATCAAAGGCACAAGATGATGATGGCCATATCATGTCACATATTTTGATTGCATGTGATGTTTATCCTTAATGTATCTTATTTTGCTTAGTTCGGCGGTAGCATTATAAGATGATCTCTCACTAAATTTCAAGGTATAAGTGTCCCCCCTGAGTATGCACCGTTGCAACAGTTCGTCGTGCCGAGACACCACGTGATGATCGAGTGTGATAAGCTCTACGTTCACATACAACGGGTGCAAGCCAGTTTTGCACACGCGGAATACTCAGGTTAAACTTGACGAGCCTAGCATATGCAGATATGGCCTCGGAACACTGGAGACCGAATGGTCGAGCGTGAATCATATAGTAGATATGATCAACATAGTGATGTTCACCATTGAAAACTACTCCATCTCACGTGATGATCGGACATGGTTTAGTTGATTTGGCTCACGTGATCATTTAGATGACTAGAGGGATGTCTATCTAAGTGAGAGTTCTTAAGTAATATGATTAATTTAACTTTAATTTATCATGAACTTAGTCCTGATAGTATTTGCATATCTATGTTGTAGATCAATAGCTTGCGATGTAGCTCCCCGATTATTTTTTGATATGTTCCTAGAGAAAAATAAGTTCAAAGATGATAGTAGCAATGATGCGGACTGGGTCCGTGATCTGAGGATTATCCTCATTGCTGCACAGACGAATTATGTCCTTGATGCACCGCTAGGTGACAGACCTATTGCAGGAGCAAATGCACACGTTATGAACGTTTGACAAAGCTCGGTATGATGACTACTTAATAGTTTAGTGCACCAGGATTTACGGCTTAGAACCAGGACTTCAAAAACGTTTTGAACGCTATGGAACATATAAGATGTTCTAAGAGTTGAAGTTGGTATTTCATACTCATGCCCGTGTCGAGAGGTATGAGACCTCTGACAGTACTTTGCCCACAAGGTGGAGGAGAATAGCTCAACCAGTGAGCATGTGCTCAGATTGTCTGGGTACTACAATTGCTTGAATCAAGTGGGAGTTAATCTTCCAGATAAGATAGTAATTGATAAAGTTCTCTAGTCACTATCACCAAGTTACTAGAACTTAGTGATGAACTATAATATGCAAGGGATGACGAAAGTAATTCCCAAGCTCTTCGCGATGCTGAAATCGGTGAATGTAGAAATCAAGAAATAGCATCAAGTGTTGATGGTTAACAAGACCACTAGTTTCGAGAAAAGGGCAAACGGAAAGAAAGAGGAACTTCAAAGAAGAAAGTCAAGCAAGTTGCCACTCCCATGAAGAAGCTCAAAGCTAGACCCAAGCCTGGAACTGAGTGCTTCTACTGTAAAGGAAATGGTCACTGGAAGTGGAACTGCCCTAGATACTTGGCAGATAAGAAGGATGTCAAAGTGAACAAAAGTATATATTTGATATACATGTTATTGATGTGTACTTTACTAGTGTTTTTAACAACACCTCAGTATTTGATATTGGTTCAGTTACTAAGAGTAGTAACTCGAAACGGGAGTTGCAAAATAAGCAGAGACTAGTTAAGGGTGAGGTGATGATGTGAGTTGGAAGTGATTCCAAAGTTGATAAGATCACCATCGCACACTTCCTTTACTTTCGGGATTACTGTTGAACCTAAAATAAATGTTATTTGGTGTTTGCGTAAAGCATAATATGATTGGATCATGTTTATTGCAATACGGTTATTCATTTAAGTCAAGGATAATTGTTATTTTGTTTACATGAATAAAAACCTTATGAGGTCATACACCCAAGGTGAATGGTTTATTGAATCTCGATCGTAGTAATACACATATTCATAATATTGAAGCCAAAAGATGCAAAGTTAATAATGATAGTGCAACTTATATGTGGCACTGCTGTTTAGGTCATATTGGTGTAAAGCGCATGAAGAAACTCCATGCTGATGGGCTTTTGGAATCACTTTATTATGAACCATTTGATGCTTGCGAACCATGCACTACAAAAAAAGACACATCCGTGACATTTTGGGCCGAATGAATTTTTTTTCTGTCATACATATGACACTTCTATGACGATAATTGTGACAAAACCCGGTATCATCATAGATGTGGTGGGCTCCTAATTCTATGACAAAAAATCATGATAGAAAATGGGCTTTTCATCCTGGGCGGGCCGGAGATGCAGCTGCATGACATTCTTTGGGCCGTCCATGACGGAAAAAACCGTGGTAGAAGCCAGGGGTGGAAAATTTCGGGGAGTTCCCGGTTACGGTGGGAGGTCGGGGGCCGAGCGGTGCGCGTTTCTCTCGTACACGTACGCGCATGTGTGTGAGGTGTTGGCTCTAATTGAAAACGAGCGAGGCATTGGGCTCTAACTGAACCCGAGCGATTGCACTGCAGGCTACGCGTTACTGAACCCGAGCGATCGATCGATGGTTGTTAACCGAACCCGATCGAGCAATTCCTTCACTACTGCTGCTAACTGAAGCCGATCGATTAGATGAACAGTGAGCGTTGCGGGGGGGGTTGGATGAACAGTGAGCAGTGGCGTTGCCTCTGGATGAACAGGACCCCGTGGTGTGGTGGAGGGCTGGATGAACAGTAGACGGTGGAGGGGTGCCCGTGGAGGGGTGGTTGAACAGGACCCCGTGGTGTGGAGGGCTGGATGAACAGTAGACGGTGGAGGAGTGCCCGTGGAGGGGTGGTTGAACAGTAGTCGGTGGAGTAGCGCGCAGTGGAGGCTGGATGAAAAGGAGCCCGTGGAGGCTGGAGGAGGTCGACGGTGGAGATGAACTGTATCCCGTGGAGTCCCGTTTTGTGGTATGCCACACCCCTCCCGATGAAGAGGACCCCCGTTTCGACCGTAGGAGGTCCGTTTCGTCCGTTTTGCGGTATGGCACACCCCTCCCGATCAACAGGACCCCCGTTTTGACCGTAGGAGGTCCGTTTCGTCCGTTTTGTGGTACGCCACACCCCTCCCGATCAACAGGACCCCCGTTTTGACCATAGGAGGTCTGTTTCCTCCATTTTGCAGTACGCCAGACCCCTCCCGATCAACAGGACCCCGTTCAGGCCTCGTTTCCATCACATGTTCCGTCCAAGCCCTCCCGATGAAGACGACCACGCATTCCGTTCCGACCCAGCCGGTTGGCTCCCACGCGTTCCGTTGCCTCCCGATGAACACGACGCATTCCGTTGCCTCCCCATGAACACGACGCATTCTGTTGCCTCCCCAAACACGACGACGATGTTGTTTCTCCGTTCCGACCTAGCCATGTACACGAGCCCTGGCCGTACGTATGCGCGAGTAGGCATTCGAGACCCCGCCCTTATGTACACATACGTGGCCGTATTTTCTTTCTTGCAACCTGGCCGTTGTACGTACGTGTACATGCTACGTGCGCGCCTCTACTACGACACGTACGCGCCTCTACTACGACACGTGCGCGCCTCTACATCCACCAGTATATATGTGCGTACACATTCACGACCAGAATGACAACGCTACGTACGCTTCGACCAGGTGGGTCCCGACTGTCAGGCACTTCCTTGCCTGCAAAGATGTAGCTAGTGGGTCCCAGCAGTCAGGGGGGTGAATCTTTTTTTTGCCCGGACGCACTTCCTTGCGTGCGAAGATGTAGCTGGTGGATCCCAGTAGTCAGGGGCAAACGTTTTTTTCACGAAATACGGTGGCCCGGCCGGTGGGTCCCCGCTGTCAGGTGGAGTAATAATTATTGTGCACGTAATAAGGAGGCACTTCCTTGCAGCGGCCGTGGACCCAGCTGCCAGCCTTTCCATGTACAGTCCATGTCCGATGGAAGCCGTTCCTTGACCATGTTGACCACGCCGCGCCGAGAGCACCCGGGCGGTGGACGATGGCGAGGCCTAGGAAGGGGAGGACGCAGAGCCGGGGAAGACGCGGCAGTGGATGCCCACACGTAGAGGAGTACGAGGGTTCACTGGTTCGCGACGGTGTGAGGCTGCCGTCGCCGTAGAATAACAGGGGGTGTGGGTGAGTAGAGGGATGGCCTGGCCAGCGGTGGGAGTAGTAGGGGCGGTGAGGCCTCCGTCGCATCGCAGCCGGCCACGGGAGGCAGGAGCATGAGGCACGACCGGCGCTGGTTTGGGCGGCTGGAGCAAGAAGACTAGAGGTTGAAGAAGCACTACGGCCGTTGGATGGACATCGTACGGTCACTGGAGCTAGAATCGTGCATATTGACTAAGTTGACAAAGCCCTCCATCCCCGTCAACTTAGTAGGCCCACAAGTCAGCCTGCCACTATACTGGGTCCCAGCTAACAGGGGGAGTATTCATTTTTTTGTGCATAATAAGGAGGCACTTCCTTGCGTGCGAACTTATAGCTGGTGGGTCCGAGCTGTCAGCGGCGGTAAAGTTTTTTCGCAAAATACAAATGCCCTTTCGGTGGGTCCCTGATGTCAGGTGGAGGAATCATTATTTTGCACGTAATAAGGAGGCATTTCCTTTCGGTGCGTTTGTTTGAGCGGCTGGAGCGGGAAGAGCAGAGATTGAAGAAGCACGACGGCTGTTGGAAGGCCATCCAACAGTAACTACTTGTGCGTCAACTTTTTTTAGGAAAGCCTCAAATCTGTGGAAAACAGCATACAACCCATCTGCCATTATTTCTAATAATTTACAGCCCATTTGCTAATTATTAAGGTTTTTTTGGAGCCCATATTCTTTTTCTTAGCATTACAGCCCATATTATGGCCACGATTAAAAAAATATACGAAATTTTGCATATTTCGGTGCGGTCCGAACTGTTTTTAATCCCGAAATTTCGACTCACATTCAAAATGATTTTAAAAATAAATGTATATCAATATAAAATCCAACAAATTCTCCACGCATAAAAATTAATGTAATTTAAAATCTCGAAATGAAAAAAAAGATACTTGAAACTAATTGCCGGTTTGATGTGTTTTAAAAATGTACAGCCCATTTCTCATTACTGATAGGCCATTTTCTTGGCCAGCCAAATGAAGCTCTCCTCGTCTTGAAAGATTTGCAGCCCAACAAGCCTGACAAAGCGACTTACTTGGCAAATCACAAAAAAACTGGGTTGTGGCCGTGGACCCAGCTATCAGTCCATTTATTTTTTAGTCCATTTGGTGGGCTGGGTGAAACAATGATGTAGCATCTATGCAGCCCGTTTAAATCCCATTTGCATTTTTCTCGAAATCCGCGGACTTGCTGGGCTGGGTGAAAATATCATGTTGGGCTAGACAGAGAAATGTTATAAAAACATAAACACATGATTGCACGTCAGTAAAATCTTTGCAAGCTTATGTACGCAATCACTAGGAGTTAACTTGCCAAGTTATATATAAACAAATATTATTTTGTAAGAACTTTCAACTTACGAAATAAAATATCATTTTAATTTGATGAGTTAATATTACGTGGGGTATTAGGCTAGACGTGGGACAGTTGAGTTGGTTCTAGGGGAAAGTACTGGGAGAAAACTCAGTTTACATCGAAAAAGAAAGTGGGAGAAAATTCAGAGACCTGATGGGTCCACCTGAGGAGGGGAATATGTTGGGAGGAAGGAGATTCAAAGCATGACAGCCGAGTGAACTAGTTTTTTTACGGACAAGTGAACTAGTTTACATACATAAGCAAATAGCCACTAAAAAAGCAATCAGGTTAATGGGTTCTTAAAAGAAATATTTCAGACAAAACAGATAATTACGACACATAGGCTAATGCATGAAACACTCAGATGATAAAGGTGCTTATAAACAGATAAAGTACAACATCTAGACCTTCCTGGCACGCCTGATCATGACGCTGCGGCTGTCTGTGTACTCGTCGGTTACGGGAAGCAGACACGCCCTCATGTCCAAGATCTGCATGTACATGTCGTAGCATGCGTATGCGTCCTTGGCCGCGTAGGTTATGTAGGATAGATTCAGAGGTACCTCCCACGTGTTCAGGTCATCTTCTTTCATGTTGGCGTATCAGGGGCCGATGATGGTCTTAGCGAAGTCAACCACGGAGTCCTTCTCCTGCCCGTTGCTGATGATCTTGTATTGCTTCTGGATGTCGACAAGCTTGTTGCACCAGATGGCCGAATCGTCGCGTTCTTCCTTCTCTCCACCGTAGCGAAGGTGCAGTCGGCGTTGCCGATGAAACGGGCGAATGCTCCAGAACCTGGTGCAGCCATAGGACTGAGGCGAGGCAGAGCTTCACCGAGTCCGTATCGTTGGTGTACATCACATTCAACTGGGTGCAGCCATAGGACTGAACGGCGAACTCAAAGGGGAACTCCTTGCTGAAGTCCATATCCAGCAGGCTCACCCCTCGGATCGCCATTGGATTCTCTTCGAGTGAACGAGTGTGCAGGCGGCGGCAGTTTGTTTTTCAGCTCTTGGGGAACTGGATTCAACAGTAAGCTGAGTATGTACATGCGACAACAGTTACTACCCCTCCCTCGTCCGCTGCATGCCCGACAGAAGATGCACCCTCGGCCACACGTCGGTTCACGAGCGGGTCTGTATTGGTACTATAATAACAGGAGTTGGTGGTCATTTTACTTCAATTTAATTAGCTTTAATATAAATTTGTACTTAAAACAAGCTATGCATTCGCTCATTCTATCAGTGCCACAGGATCAACATGCACAACAATTAGAATTATTATTCTCAGGACGCACACGATCAGCACATTTGTCACACTTTCACAAAGATAATACTACCAAGTTTGAACTGTTTGTTATGGTTGTTGTCCTCTGCATCATCATGCCGTGTTTCCAGTTTGCAAGATTCAGAACCAACAAATAAGATCCAAATAATAAGTACAACAAAGATGCCTACACATCTCATTGATTCCCAGCTTCCAAGATTCAGAACCAACAAATAAGATCCAAATAGTAAGTACAACAAAGATGCCTACACATCTCATTGATTCCCAGCTTGCAAGATTCAGAACCAACAAATAAGATTCAAATAATAAGTACAACAAAGATGCCTACACATCTCACTGATTCCCAGCTTGCAAGATTCAGAACCAACCCATTAGAGCCTTTTGATAAAGTGAATATCGGGATTAAATCCATCTTGGCTAGCCATGTCATACAATCGAAGAACTTGGAGAATGCTCTTAACCGTCACAACATCTGTAGTTGAGTATTCCTGTTTGCACAACATGTTTGCACAGCACAAACAAGGAGACAGGAGAGCATGATTTCGCTTTAATAGCGGCCTCCTTGAACTCAACCTCCAGCTCTACTTGGATGAGGTCTGCCTGGAGTTCCATGATTCAATTCATGCGCCTTTTTCTGCAGTTCACCTGAAATGAAGCAAAGATTGCATCATTCAGCTAGCACGAAGTACTTGCTCTTGTGAGCTGGCAGGTTCTTCTTTAGTAGTTGCACTAAAATTGAGGAACATTAAGGTTGGCTGTCCAGCTCATGTAAGGTGCAACTATAATTTTCTTATCCTTTTGTGCAGTTCCACTAAAATAAAGTGCCATTGTGGTCACAGTGACGGCTCCATCTTGCAAAGGCTAATAAAATGTTGCATGAGATTACCAGCAGAACTTGACGGAGATTTTGGAAACTCCAATCACCATTTTGTCCAGTTCCACCAAAATTGAGAGATGTTTCCCACGTGACATTTTAGTTGAACTGGACAAGACACTCATTCCAAAAAAGTGTTTTGTGCAGTTCACAAAAAGGTCACAATAGCAACAAGGTGAAATGGATATCCCTATCTGCACAAAAAGATAGAAAGTAAACAGTTGCTGGTCAATAAGAATATACGAAACATATAAAAAATGAAAAGAAGCATCTTAATTATGTTCATGGCAATCACGCAAGGACAGTAGAAATCTTAAAACGTCAGCAATGCTTCATGTTACCAGAAGCATTACGATCAACAATGAGATTCCTCAATATGGGATTACTTTAATGGTGGCATTGCTTGTTTACCAGACACAGTAAATCAACAACAGCTAAAGAGTTGGTTTAAGGGCATGGGACCGTGGGGACACCAGGACACTCAGCAGCGTAAAGGAGCAACTTAGGGCATGTACAATGGTGGCATATGGATACATATGCCCCATGACAAAAAGTAATTTGAGGCACTTACATTTATTTTTTTTCCCCAATGCAAGCTACCATTAGTGGGCCTCATTAAGAAATAGAAAATAAAGACTCTAGTACACATGCATCTCTACTTTCACTCCAACCTTTTCAGCTTTTGTCACTGGACCACACTTTTTCTCTTCAAGCACCCGCCTCCTGAAGAGGATCCCGCTTCCCTATCCGAACCTACTTAACGTCATATCCGATCCTACATGGCATGCGAGGCATCACCTTGAGGCTATGCATTGTACATGCCCTTACTTATCATACTGGGGAAAACAGCAGGAGTGCCATTGTACTATGTGAGGGCAGCAAATCTAATCCTGGAGACCTTTTACTATGTGTGGGCAGCAAATCTAATCCTGGAGACCTTTTACTATGTGAGGGCAGAAAATCTAATCCTGAGACCTTTTACTATGTGAGGGCAGCAAATCTAATCATGGAGACCTTTTACTATGTGATGGAAGCAAATCTAATCCTGGACATACTCTGTTGACTTGTCCACCAGCCGCCACTTTCTATCCTTTTTTCAACCAATAATAGATCTGTTCCTTATCCAGTTTGTACTGCGTTTTCCCATTATTTCCCTTTTCAACCAAGAGACCGGTTGGGTATCCGGTCTCTACTACTTCCACCATATTATTTCCTCTTTGAATCAAGTCCTAGATTCATGCTACAACTTTCCCCCCTTTCTTCATTGTTTGAACAAAGCCCTAGATTCGAATGCATGAAATAGCTTTACCTCTAATAATACTAAAATTTAGGTGGCTTTGGAAGAGTTGATGGGAGTAGAAAAAGATGCACATGTAGACACGTGGGGAGCTGGGGCAATAGAGCAAGGCCGCTTTCGAAGAACTTATACCTGAGGGTCGCCAGGATGTCGGCGGCGGCAGGTCAGATCTATGGACAATACGGCAGGGAGGAAGAAGGGCCGGAGGACCTCCCGAGCCGGCCATGTGTCGGAGAGAATGGCACGGGCAGAGGATCGGGCCCCTCCGGCAGCTGTGGGTTTCCTCCCTCGGTGATGATGACCGCGTGAACGATGCACCTTTTAGTCCTCTACACACACCGGTCGAAGGGATCCGGCCGGATCTGTGACCAGCGGTGAGCAGAGAGAAAATGCCGCTACCGCTGTCTTGTTTATACCTGGAGAAGATGAGAGAATGAAGAGAGCAACCCTAGTAAAGCAAGCGCTCAGGCCCCTGCGTCCATATATAGTGGAGTGATTATCTTTTTTCTCTCCACAACAAGCGTTTCAATTTGTGTATGTGGCATTAAAGAAAAGAAACTCTCTATTCAAGGTGACTACTGTACGACTCCTACTTACGACTAGTAGTACTACAGTATTGTTCACTTGTGCTCCCCGCCCCTCCATTCATTGAACAATCCCACAGGTGAATAAACATACAATAAGTACTGTATTTATATAGAACGAACAAGCTCAAACTATTTTCGCGTATTTAAAAGTTGAGGGCGAGGCTTTTCCCGAGCAGTACGCGCGGCAGTTTTTGGGTAGGGCCAGAAGACTATTTTGTTTAAAAAAAACTTCGAGACGGCCACATAGCATGGAGCCGACCCCAACGATTTTAAGCTTACATGCACGGTACATGCTATCCTAGACTACTATACACATGAAACTGCCACACGAGCGTCCGGGCTGCGCTTGGCTCTTCGCCTCTTCGGGAAGTCGAACAATGATGGAATACTACTGCATTGGAGGAGTACTACAGTACGCTTCTGGCCATCTGACACCGATTGAAATGCTGCATGTCCACCGCATGCGGGAGGGAGAGCGTGTAGCGAAAGCTTCTACTAGTCTTGCCAGCCACCACGCTCATGGGCGAGGGAGGGACGCTCCTGCCTTTGCGTGTATGACAGGTGGGCCTTACAGGTGTGTGGCCAACCTGTCATACAACCAAAGGCAGGTGCAGTTAAGTCCGCGAGGGAGAGGATAATCAAACTTCTCATTGATGTACGAGTTGACGCGACACATCAAAGCACTGCACTCGATATATTTCAATAATTTGCATGTGTGACTCCCAGATGCAGAGGCCGGGGGTCATCATCCTACTTTTCGAGAAAAAATAGACACGTGTGTGAGAGGAGTGCGTGCGTGCACCTCTTCTCTTCCTGTATAACGTACTACTAAACTCAGAGTACAAGTTTTTGTGGGTGGCACGATGGTGCGTGCGAGAAGTCCTGAGAGATAGGTTTAATGCATTAATTGCAATGCATGCATGCATAAAGTACATGCATTGGTCAATTTTCTCTTAATACTTGCATGCAATGATTTAATGCACCTTGGAATCTGAACATGTGTTGGGGAACAACCAAATTGAGCCTTATAAAATGGAAAAACTAAAATTTTGAGATAAGCCCTATAAAACCGGAAAGGAGGGAGTAGAAAAAGAAGTACTCCATCCGGGAATAGTGCCGCACTTCGAAACTAGAACCGTCAATAAATTTTGAGCTTGTGTCTCGTCACATTCCAAATTACTCCACGCTATATTGAATTGCAAACCTGTTCACACCGATCACAACCTAAACGGTTTCCCACTTAGGAGCGTATTAGTACTCGGTTATAAATACTAGTATGCCAAGATGACTGCACATTCCTCCTCAACTCCTCATCCACAAAAACAAACAAGTCATTCAGCATCCTTCCCTTGTGTCTGCCATGGCCAGCGTGAGTTCTGGGTCGAGATATTACCACCAGGGAGAGGTGAGCATGGAAGCGGAAGCACGAGAGATGTCCCGCCTCGCTGCGAGAGCAGCCGACATGTCCCACCGCGCGGAAGTAGCAGCACAGAGGTCCCGCCGCGCCGTCGATGCAGCAGACTGGTCCGGCCACGCCGTGGAAGCAGCAGAGATGTCCCGCCGCGCCACGAATGCAGCAGAGATGTCCCGCCGCGCCGCGACGGCCTGGGAAAATTTCTCGCGGGCAGGCGACGACTGTTACAGGCGCATGCATGCGATCGTCCATAGCCAGATGGATCAGATCTCCGGCTCGGCGAGGTTGCAGGACGACGTGATAGCCTCATTTGAACAGGCTACCGGCGTCATCCGGCAACTGAGGGAGGGCAATGAGAGGCTCCAGGCCAAGCGCGACCTGCTGAGGGAGAAGATCGTCTGAAGTGCAGACCTGCAGGAGGAGACCAGTGCCTTGTTGAAGAAACTTATGGACGAGAATGACATGCTCCGCAACGAGCGCCAAAGGCTGGTGGAGGAATCCGTGGATGTTCTCAAGCAGTGTCTTGAGGACACGAAAAAGCTCATCGCCGCTCGCCGCAGAGACTAGTTTCCTGGTTTCTTTTGATGTAATAATCGGTTTAGGATGTGGATTGTGTCGTCGGTTGTGAAATGTTGGGTTCTAGCGTGGATGTTTGGCCTTTGTTGGCCTCTTGGGATGTTGCGATTTCAATCTGGTAGCTTTTAGTCCTTCGTGTTAGGCTGCAGTTGTGCTGAACTTCTTCTGAATTGTGGTGGTTTTCAGTAATGAAAATCAGAAGGGGCAAGCCCTTCTTTGATCAAAAAATTTTAATCGTCCTTATATATTCATCAGTCTTGCTATAAGTCGCAGTAGATGCTATATAGGTCCGTCGGATCTTACATCAAGATCCGTGCTTTCAGATTTTCTTTTTGCTCTCTTAAGTCTCAGTCGAGTGAGACATAGCCACGCCATTAAACAGAGGCTCGGGCGCCATTAATGGAGACCTTGGGAGAGAGGTGGACGGCAGATGGAGGTCAAAGTGCTCTCCTCCCGATAAGCACGCGCAGGGGTCTGATCGCACGCCTCTCGTACTCAAATAGCTACCCTGCACGGCGCCTCCTAGCTAATAAAAAATGGGGACGCGTGGCGGCACGTAAATGGTACTAGTAAGTAGAACGCCCACGGTTTCAATAATACTTGTGTTTCCGATTGTAACGTGACAACACTTGTTCCAAAATGACTTTGTTGATTGTTAATGTGTGCGCCTTCGCAAATCGGACTGCAAATTTACCACAGCATGTTGGTGCCATGTCATGGCACCAAGCCAATTTTCATTATTTTCATGCGTGTTTTGGATTTACAGGAATTAAAAAACTAAGTTTCTCAATGTTTCCAACCCAGCCACGACGCCCAAAATTTTGAATTTCATTCCCATTTCTTGCATGGAACCTAGAAATTTACCCGAGGACACACATGTGATTTTTCAACCAACTTTGGTGCACTGGAACATGTGCTTGTATTTCAAATTTGAATTATGCACACAAAGGTGGCACGTTCCCTCCCAGAACCACGAGCCTTCTTGAGAGAAGCTCCGATTTGCAAGAAGCTTATACCAAAATTTGTTCCTATTCGGCCAAGTTTTTTTTACCACGACATGGTACTACCATGACATGACACCATGCCAAGTTTCATCATTTTAAAACCAAGTTTCTCAATGTTCTCGACCGAGCCATGATGCCCAGATGTTTGAATTTTATTCTCATTTTTTGCATGGGACCTACTCCCTCCTTCCATCTATATAGGGCCTAATGTGTTTTTCAAGACAGCCTTTGACTATTGACAAGATTAATAGCACATGAGATGTATACTATGAAAATTATATTATTGGAAGCTCCTTTGACATACAAAATTGAAGGTATGCTTTGTGTAAGTTGCAAGTCATATATTATTGCTCTAACGTTTGGTCAAAGTTAGCCTCGAAAAATGCATTAGGACCTATATAGATGGAAGGAGGGAGTAGAAATTCGCCCGAGGACACAAATGCGATTTTTCAACCAACTTTGGTGCACGGGAGCATGTGCTTGTAGTTCAAATTTGAATTATGCACATTAAATGACCAAAAACTCAATTAATGTGTAAATAAGGCCAAACGAAGCCGGAATAATTCCAAAATTTAACAGGGCACTCATGTAGTTCTATGTTGCCTTTGTAAATAAACTCAAGGGGGACAATGTATATCGTTTCGCACTCAAAGGTGGCACGTTCCCTCTCAGAACCACGATCCTTCTTGAGAGAAGCTTCGGTTTGCAAAAGCTTATACCAAAATATGTTCCTATTCGGCCAATTTGTTTACCACAACATGGTAGTACCATGACATGACATCCATGCCAAGTTTCATGATTTTCAGATGTGTTTTGGATTTACAAGAATCTTAAAACCAAGTTTCTCAATGTTCTCGGCCAAGCCACGATGCCCAAATGTTTTAATTTTATTCTCATTTCTTGCATCGGACCTAGAAATTCACCCGAGGACACAAATGTGATTTTTCAACCAACTTTGGTGCACGAGAGCATGTGCTTGTAGTTCAAATTCGACTTATGCACAATAAATGACCAGAAACTCAATTAATGTATAAAAAACGACAAACGAACCCGGAATAATTCCAAAATTTAACAGGGCACTAATGTAGTTCTATGTTGCCTTTGTTAAGAAACTCAACGGGGGCAGCGTATATCATTTCACACTCAAAGGTGGCACGTTCCCTCTTAGAGCATCTCCAACAGGCGCGGCAAAAGGCGCGCCCGCACGGTAAATCTTGGTTTTAGCGCGCGCCAGCTGGTTCCGCGCGCTCCAACGGTGGCGGGAACTTACCGCGCGCGGGAAGCGTTTGCGCACCCGCAGGAGAAAGCGGCACGTGGCGCGGTAGATTTGCCGCGCCGCTACACGCGTGCCTATAAAATCCCGCGATCGCCACACGCACAGAACACAGCCACGCGCCCTCCCCTCGCAACCTCGCCGCTTTGCAACCTCGGCGCTTCGCCACCTCGCCGCTTTCCCGCTTTCCGCGCCACCATGCTGCCGCGCCATCGGGGTTCTTCGGGCTACCGCGGCGTCCGCGAGTGCCCCAACGGCTGGTACACCGCCGAGATCCGGTCCGGCGACGTCCGGCTCGGCCTCGGGTCGTTCCGGAGCGCGCACGAGGCGGCCCGCGCGTATGACGCGGCGGCGTGGCTGTGACGCCCGGATAATTAAGCTACAGTAGTTCCACGATTAATGGTGCCATGCCATTGGCATTACTGTTGCTAATCTTACCTTGGTTCAAACACGAGTCAAATTCAAATTTGAATAACAAGCCAAAATATTATTTCTTGAAACAGTAAATTAAAAATGTAATTTGGGTTGAGAATATTCACTAGGTAATTTTCATCATCAACCAACATTTTTGTAAATGTTAAATTGGCTTTAAAATATTTAAAACTGGACCAACAACTTTTATTCCAACCTTTTCAATTTATAAAAATATATTTAAACTAGTCAAAATATTTTGGAACCTTCAGTGCTAGCTCATCACCTTCCCTAGAATTTATGTGACAAATTTCGTATGTAACAAAATCGTGTGCTACAAAATTAAAAGGGCAAAATAGAGCAAAATTTGAAACAAAAAAGGAAATGAAAAGAACCTAGCGTTACTGTGCTACTGGGCCTAAATGCCACCGTGCACTGGAGCCCAGCCCACCACGGCCTTTTCCCCCCACCTCTCTATAGAGAGGAAAGCAGGGGCCATGGCACCGAGCACGCACGCGCGCCGTCCACGTCCCCGATCTCCTCGTGTCGGCCAACCCCGGTCGCGGCGATGGATAAGATCAAGCCCCGCTGCCTCTCTCTCCCGATGAAACCCTAATCCCCTCCTCTCCCTCTCACTCGCTCGCTCTCTCTCCCGAGCCGCACCGTACGCTGCCATCGTCGTCGCCGTGTCGATCCCGTGGCCATCGAGCTTCCTGCGCCACCGGAGGATGTCCAGGAGAGCCGCAGTTGACTACTTCATCGTCTGCAAGGATCGGATTGAGCGATACACCACTACCTCTTCGCAATCGAGTTCGTCTTCCACCTCGGACCTGAAGATCACCATTGTTGCTTCGTCGCGTCCGGCGCCTCCCCGAGCTCGCCGAGCCTTCCTTGTCCTCCGATGTGAGCTCCCCTCTAATTTCCCTCTCCACATTTGCTCATTTTGGTGGACTGACGCCGCCCCCATGAGCTTCGGCTCCGCTACCCGCTAGGCCCCCTGCTTCTGCCGCTACGCCCGCGCTGCTTCTCTGCTGCCACCGTGCGCTGCTGCCGAAGCTGCCCGCATGCACGCGCGCCTACACCTCGCATCTGCCTGTGCCGCACGCCCTGGCCCGGCCCCGCGCTGGCCGCGCCCGGTCTGCTTCCTGCGCTTCCGCTGCATTCGGGCCCCGGTCTGGCCGCCCGTCCAGCTGCCGCGTGCGGAGGCCTCACCTTCGGCTGCCCAGTCCCCCTGCTCTGCCGCTGGCCCCACCCCGCACCGCTGCTCGCTGCCCCCCCCCCCCCCCCCCCCCCCCCCCCCCGACTCTCAACTGCGCCGCCCGCGTACCCTCACTCCCGTGCGTCGCCGACCGTGCTCGTCTGCCGCCGCTTGCGCCTACGGCCGTCGTGCCTCACCTGTCCGCCTGCTCTGCCCGCGAGCCATGTCCGGCTGCCCGCGCGCCCCGTGTACGCCCACACGCCGCTGCACCTTGCCTTCCCCTCGGGTCGTGCTTGCCGTGCACCTTGTTAGCTGCTCGCTGCAGCCGACCGCGCCCTGCCCCACACCCCCGCGTGCTGCCGCTGCCGCTGCTCTGCCTCACACTCGCCGACCAACACCGCCCCACGTCCCTGCGCCGCCTCTCGCCGCGGCGGCCGCCGCTCCGGCCGCCTGGGCATCGCCGTGGCCCCCGGCGACCTGCAGCGCTCCACAGGGTTCGGCCACGCCCAGGCGCCCGCTGCCCGTTTCCCCCCAACGCCCTGGCTAAAAAATGTTCAGTAATAATAATAATTAAGTTAATTAAATAATTAATTAGATTAATCTACTCTAATTAGGCTAATTACCTAGTTTACCTAATTAAAACTGTTAGATAGTCAAATGTGTCAATGACAGGGGGCCCCACCCCCTGTTGACCAGTCAAATGTTGACTGGTCAACAGGGACCCCTGGACCCACATGTCGTTCTCTGGTACACCTCTATGTACACAGATCTGGGTACCCGTAGCATTTTAATCTTTGTTTTCGAATTAAGATTAATTTTAGAATATTATTTAAATCTTTTAAAGTTAATGTAAAATAAACCGTAGCTCGGATGGAAAAACTTTGTACATGAAAGTTGCTCAGAACGACGAGACGAATCCGAATACGCAGCCCGTTCGTCCACCACACATCCCTAGCATAGCAAACACGCAACTTTCCCCCTCCGATTCATTTGTCTAAAAACGCGAAACACCGGGGATATTTTTCCGGATGTTTCCCCCCTTCACCGGTATCACCTCATATTGCGTTAGGTCACCCCTAGCACCGCGCATTGCCATGTTATGCTTTGTGTTGCTTTGTTTGCTCTGTTATTTATTGTGTTCCCCCTCCGTTACTTCTTTCCAGTAGACCCCGATACCGCTGCCGGTACCCCCGATCGACTACGATGTTGACGACCCCTCCTTGCCAGAGCAACCAGGCAAGCCCCCCCTTTGATCACCAGATATCGCCTATTCTTCTCTCTACTGCTTGCATTAGAGTAGTGTAGCATGTTTCTGCTTTCCGTTATCCTATCCTGATGCATAGCCTGTCCTTGCTACTACTGTTGTTACCTTTACCTGCAATCCTAAATGCTTAGTATAGGATGCTAGTGTTCCATCAGTGGCCCTACACTCTTGTCCGTCTGCCATGCTATACTACTGGGCCGTGATCACTTCGGGAGGTGATCACGGGCATATGATATATACTTTATACTATTACATTTCAGAGTGAAGTGGAAAATCATCATAACAAGAAAATAAAGTTTTTGTGATCTGATCGTGGAGGAGAATATTTGAGTTACGAGTTTGTTCTTCATTTGAAACAATGCGGAATAGTTTTGCAACTCACGCCACCTGGAACACCACAGCGTAATGGTGTGTCCGAACGTCATAACCGTAATTTATTAGATATGGTGCAATCTATGATGTCACTTACCAATTTATCACTATCGTTTTGGGGTAATGCATTAGAGACAGCTGCATTCACATTAAATAGGGCACCATCGAAATCCGTTGATACGACACCATATGAACTGTGGTTTAGCAAGAAACCTAAGCTGTCGTTACTTAAAGTTTGGGGCTATGATGCTTATGTGAAAAAATTTCAACCTGATAAGCTCGAACCCAAATCGTAGAAATGCGTCTTCATAGGATACCCAAAGGAAACTATTGGGTACACCTTCTATCACAGATCCGAAGGCAAGATATTCGTTGCTAAGAATGGATCCTTTCTAGAGAAGAAGTTTCTCTCGAAAGAAGTGATTAGGAGGAATGTAAAACTTGATGAGGTAATTGTACCTTCTCCCGAATTGGAAAGTAGTTCATCACAGAAATCAGTTCTAGTGATTCCTACACCAATTAGAGAGGAAGTTAATGATGATGATCATGAAACTTCAGATCAAGTTACTACCGAACCTCGTAGGTCAACCAGAATATGTTCCGCACCAGAGTGGTACGGTAATCCTGTTCTGGAGGTCATGTTACTTGACCATGACGAACCTACGAACTATGAGGAAGCGATGATGAGCCCAGATTCCGCGAAATGGCTTGAAGCCATGAAATCAGAGATGAGATCCATGTATTAGAACAAAGTATGGAATTTGATTGACTTGCCCGTTGATCGGTGAGCCATTAAGAATAAATGGATTTTCAAGAGGAAGACGGACACTGATAGTAGTGTTACTATCTACAAAGCTCGAATTGTCACAAAAGGTTTTCGACAAGTTCAAGATGTTGACTATGATGAGATTATCTCACTCGTAGAGATGCTTAAGTCTGTCTGAATCATGTTAGCAATAGCCACATTTTGTGAAATCTGGCAAATGGATGTCAAAACCGCATTCCTTAATGGATTTCTTAAAGAAGAGTTGTATATGATGCAACAAGAAGGTTTTGTCAATCCTAAAGGTGCTAACAAAGTGTGCAAGCTCCAGCGATCCATCTATGGACTGGTGCAAGCATCTCAGAGTTGGAATATATACTTTGATAAAGTGATCAAAGCATATGGTTTTATACAGACTTGCGGTGAAGCCTGTATTTACAAGAAAGTGAGTGGGAGCACTACAGCATTTTTGATAAGTATATGTGAAGGACATATTCTTGATCGAAAATAATGTAGAATTTTCTGGAAAGCATAAAGGAGTATTTGAAAAGAGTTTTTCAAAGAAAGACCTCGATGAAGCTACTTACATATTGAGCATCAAGATCTATAGAGATAGATCAATACGCTTGATATATTTTCAATGAGTACATACCTTGACAAGATTTTGAAGTAGTTCAAAATGGAAAAGTCAAAGAAGGAGTTCTTGCCTGTGTTGCAAGGTATGAAGTTGAGTAAAGACTCAAAACCCGACCACGGTAGAAAATAAAAAGAGAATGAAAAGTCATTCCCTATGCCTCAGTCATAGGTTCTATAAAGTATGCTATGCTATGTATCAGACCTATTGTGTACCTCACCATAAGTTTGGCAAGAGGGTACAATAGTGATCCAGGATTGGATCACTGGAAAGTGGTCAAAAATATCCTTAGTGGAATAAGGAAATGTTTCTCGGTTATGGAGGTGACAAAGACTTCGTCGTAAAGAGTTACGGTGATGCAAGCTTTGACGCCGATCTGGATGACTCTAAGTCTCGATCTAGATACATATCGAAAGTGGGAGTAATTAGCTAGAGTAGCTCCATGCAAAGCATTGTAGACATATAAAATTTGCAAAATACATACGGCTCTGAATGTGGCAGACCCGTTGACTAAATTTCTCTCACAAGCAAAACATGATCACTCTTTGGGTGTTAGTCACATAGCGATGTGAACTAGATTATTGACTCTAGCAAACCCTTTGGGTGTTAGTCACATGGAGATGTGAACTAATCACATAAAGTTATGAACTATTGGTGTTAAATCACATGACGATGTGAACTAGATTATTGACTCTAGTGCAAGTGGGAGACTGAAGGAAATATTCCCTAGAGGCAATAATAAAGTTGTTATTTATATTTCCTTATATCATGATAAATGTTTATTGTTCATTCTAGAATTGTATTAACCGGAAACTTAGTACATGTGTGAATACATAGACAAACAGAGAGTCACTAGTATGCCTCTACTTGACTAGCTCGTTGAATCAATGATGGTTATGTTTCCTAACCATAGACATGCGTTGTCATTTGATTAACGGGATCACATCATTAGAGAATGATGTGATTGACTTGACCCATACATTAGCTTAGCACGATGATCGTTTAGTTTGTTGCTATTGCTTTCTCCATAACTTATACATGTTCCTATGACTATGAGATTATGCAACTCCCGAATACCGGAAGAACACCTTGTGTGCTATCAAACGTCACAACGTAACTGGGTGATTATAAATATGCTCTACAAGTGTCTCCGAAGGTGTTTGTTGGGTTGGCATATATCGAGATTAGGATTTGTCACTTCGGGTATCAGAGAGGTATCTCTGGGCCCTCTCGGTAATGCACATCACTATAAGCCTTGCAAGCAATGTGACTAACGAGTTAGTTGCGGGATGATGCATTACGGAGCGGGTAAAGAGACTTGCCGGTAACAATATTGAACTAGGTATGATGATACTGATGATCGAATCTCGGGCAAGTAACATACCGATGACAAAGGGAACAAAGTATGTTGTTATGCAGTTTGACCGATAAAGATCTTCGTATAATATGTAGGAACCAATATGAGCATCTAGGTTCCGCTATTGGTTATTGACTGGAGATGAGTCTCGGTCATGTCTACATAGTTCTCGAACCCGTAGGGTCCGCACGCTTAACGTTTGGTGACGATCGGTATTATGAGTTTTTGTGATTTGATGTACCGAAGGTTGTTCGGAGTCCCGAATGAGATCACGGACATGACGAGGAGTCTCGAAATGGTCGAGATGTAAAGATCGATATATTGGAAGGCTATTCGGACATCGGAAAGGTTCCGAGTGATTCGGATATTTTTCGGAGTACTGGAGAGTTACGGGAATTCGCCGGAGGGGTCAATGGGCCTTCATGGGCCTTAGTGGAAAGAGAGGGCAGCAAGGAAGTGTGGGGTGCGCCCCCTAGGCCCAAACCGAATTGGTTTAGGGCTTTGGGGGCCGGCCCCCTCTTTGCTTCCCCTCCTAGTTGGACTAGGAAAGGGGGAACCTACTCCTTGTAGGAGTAGGATTCCCCCCTTGGGGCGCATCCTATGAGGCCGATAGCCCCCTCCCCTTGCTCCTTTATATACGGGGGCAGGGGTGAGGGAGTCCTGGACTAAGGGGTCCTCAGGCGTTCGGCATGTTGGCCATGGGCCGGACTGATGGGCTGTGAAGATACGAAGACTGAAGACTACACCCGTATCCGGATGGTACTCTCCTTGGCGTCGAAGGAAAGCTTGGTGACCGAATATGTAGATTCCCTTCTTTGTAACCGACCTTGTGTAACCCTAGATCCTTCCGGTGTCTATATAAACCGGAGGACTTAGTCCGGATAGGACACTCATTATCATAGCCATACAAGCTAAACCTCTAGGGTTTAGCCATTACGATCTCGAGGTAGATCAACTCTTGTAATACTCCTATTCATCAATATCAATCAAGCAGGACGTAGGGTATTACCTCCATAGAGAGGGCCCGAACCTGGGTAAACATCGTGTCCCTTGTCTCCTGTTACCATCGACCTTAGACGCACAGTTCGGGACCCCCTCCCCGAGATCCGCCGGTTTTGACACCGACATTGGTGCTTTCATTAAGAGTTCCACTATGCTGTCGCCAAAAGGTTTGATGGCCCCTTCGATCGTCAATAATGACACTGTCCAAGGAGAAACTTTCCACCCCAGACAGATCTTTGTGCTCGGTGGCTTCGCATAGCGGGTCAACTCGTTTGGCCATCTAGAGCAGATCGAAAGCTACGCCCCTAGCCATCAGGTCAGATTTGGGAGCTTGAACTACGTTGCGGACATCCGTGGAGACTTGATCTTCGCCGGATTCGAGACCGCAGTAGCCGCTCCCGGTCACCCCGATGATCATGACCTAAATCTGTCATCAGGCCGCATCCAGGAGATTGCTCCTGTAATCGCTCTGGCCCCAGATCCAGAGCAAGCTGCACCTTCCAAGGACGGGAGGATCAACTCCACTACGGAGGCCATAGATTCCACGGCGTTAGAGCCGCACATAGACTTAACCTCTCATGACGTTTTTGTCAGCAGAACCCCGGACTCGTCTCCGGTCGTAAGTTCCGAACCACGTGAGCCCGCGGACGCCGAGCTTGATCATTTATCGATCTTCAAACTCAGCGCCGCAGACATCTTCCAGCACTCGCCTTTGGGCGATGTGCTGAACTCATTAAAAAACCTATCCTTGGCGGAGGACTCACAGCCGGACTATATCCGGCTCGAACTAGGGGCTGACGGTGGAGAATTTTGCTTCCCACCCGCCACCCACTTCATAGCCACGGTCGAGGATTTGACCGACGAGCTTGATTACGACTCTGAAGACATCGACGGTATGGACGACGACGCCGGAGATGAAGAGGCCCAGAACCCGCCGTTCACCGGACACTGGAAGGCCACTTCCTCGTATGACATATACATGGTGGATGCACAAAGGAGAACAACGGCGAGGACAAGGAAGATCCAGCTGAGGATAAACCTTCTAAAATACAGTCCAAGCGCCGGCGGCAGCGGCGCCGCTCTAAGTCACGCCGCAGTAAAGACAGTAACACCGGCACAGGAGAAGATAATACTCCAGAAGGTGTGGAAGACAACAAAGACCCCATTGAAACAGCTAATGAACAAGATGAACGGGAAGATGGGCAGGCTAGCCCTGGCAAGCAGGCCACGCATGAAGATTCAGAGGATGATAATTACCTTCCGCTCTCCGAGGACGAGGTGAGCCTCGACACCGAGGATTCCATCGTGCCTGAGGAACCTCTTGAGCAGGAGCGCTTCAAGCGCCAGCTCATCGCCACTGCAAGGAGCCTGAAAAAGAAGCAGCAGTAGCTTCAAGCTGACCAAGATCTGCTCAATGATAAATGGACCGATCTCCTAGCAGCCGAAGAATACGGCCTCAAGCGCCCAGCCAAAAGCTACCCAAAGAACAAATTGCTACCTCAGTTTGACGAGGAGGCGCCAGAATACATCCCTCCATCGTACAATGCGGCAGACCGGCCACCATGTGGCCGAGACAAAGCGGCAACTCACGCTGAACACCAGCCAGCCCCGCCTCAGCGCACAGGTAGAGGTAAGTTAGCCCACGGTTATACATATGACCTCCGGTGAAACCTGAACAATAAAACAGGACATACTAGATCAATCTACAGATCGCGAGGGCGTGCCTCAACACGCGACGACGGCCACCTATTCGGACGTGACAAACTTAATCATGCGCGGGCCGAAAACCGCAGAAGGACTCCATCAGAGCCACATCGCGATACGACCCGATATAGAGGCGCCGCACACCCTCATTGCTTCACTGATGAGGTCCTGGATCATGAATTCCCAGAAGGGTTCAAACCCGTGAATATAGAATCATACGATGGAACCACGGACCCCGCGGTGTGGATCGAAGACTTTATTCTCCACATTCATATGGCCCGTGGCGATGACCTCCACGCCATCAAATACCTCCCTTTAAAACTCAAGGGGCTAGCTCGGCACTGGCTCAACAGTCTGCATGCAAATTCTATTGGTAGGTGGGAGGACTTGGAAGAGGCCTTCCTAGATAACTTCCAAGGTACATATGTTTGACCTCCGGACGCTGATGACTTAAGCCATTAGTTCAACAGCCCGGAGAGTCCGCCAGGAATTCTGGACTAGGTTCTTAACTAAAAAGAACCAAATCGTCGATTGTCCAGATGCCGAAGCCCTAGCAGCCTTCAAACACAGCATCTGCGACGAATGGCTTGCTCGCCACCTCGTCCATGAAAAGCCAAAATCCATGGCAGCCCTCACGGCACTCATGACCCGCTTCTGTGCGAGCGAGGACAGTTGGTTGGCCCATAGCAAAAACAATGCAAGCGACGCAGGCACCCCTGAAGCTAAAACTAGCAAAGACAAGTCTCGACGCAATAGATACAAGCGTCGAAACAACAGTGATAACACCGAGGACACATCAGTCAATGTCGGATTCAGGGGCCCTAAGTCCGGTCAGCGGAAGAAGCCATTCCAAAAGAACAATTCAGGCCCATCCAGCCTGGACCGCATACTCGATCGTCCGTGCCAGATTCATGGCACCCCAGACAAGCCACCTAATCCTACAAATAGAGATTGCTAGGTTTTTAAGCAGGCCGGCAAATTAAACGCCGAGAATCGGGAAAAGGGATCGCAAAGAGAGGACGATGACGAAGAGCCCCAGCAACCGAACACAGGGGGACAGAAGAAGTTTCCCCCTCAGGTCAAAACGGTGAACATGATATACGCTACCCACATCCCTAAGAGGGAGCGCAAGCGTGCGCTCAGGGACGTCCACGCGATAGAGCCAGTCGCCCCAAAATTTAATCCATGGTCGTCATGCCCAATCACCTTTGACCGCCGGGATCATCCGACCAGTATCCACCATGGTGGCTCAGCCGCACTGGTCTTAGACCCAATAATTGATGGGTTCCACCTAACTCGCGTCCTCATGGACGGAGGTAGCAGCCTTAATCTGCTCTATCAGGATACAATGCGAAAAATGGGCATTAACCCATCTCGGATCAAGCCCACCAGGACTACCTTCAAAGGACTCATACCAGGTGTAGAGGCCCGCTGTACGGGCTCAATCACACTAGAGGTTGTCTTCGGATCTCCGGAAAACTTCCGAAGCGAGGAGCTAATCTTCGATATCGTCCCCTTTCGCAGCGGCTATCACGCACTGCTCAGACAAACCGCGTTCGCTCGATTCAACGCGGTACCACACTATGCTTATCTCAAGCTCAAGATGCCCGATCCACGCGGCGTCATAACAGTCAACGGAAATACAGAACGCTCCCTCCGTACAGAAGAGCACGCAGCTGCCTTAGCAGCAGAAATACATAGCAGCCTTCTCAAGCAGAACCTTAATTTGGTTGCCGAGCCCATGGACACCATTAAGAGGGTCCAAACTACTCTGCTGCAGGAGAACTCGGCTCGTGAGGAGCTCGACTAACAATCCGGCCTCCGTCGTAGTTCCGATCTAGTGGTGTCATTCGTGCCACGCGTACATAACTACGCACTCAAAATCCCAAGGGCATCGACGGAGGCATAGCTAGCTTATGGTCTGGAGTACGGCTCAAACGACATCGGATACATACATACTTTCACTTTTACTTGTTTCCTTTTTCAGGTCTCAATCCCACAGGCACCATCTGATGGTCTGGTCATCAGTCCTCTTGAAGGATAAACACACCAAGACAGCGAGAAACGCAGACGTATGGGGGACTTTTTAGGTAATTCTGTTAACGATAACTTTACCTGTTTTTCAGGACCCACATGCAGCTCTCCCTTGGTTCCGGCATGTTAAATAGCTTGTTGCTTATCACACTATCTGTATCAACGCGCTTTGACGTGCTACTTAAATTACAATGAGACAGTTTTTAGCTGGAGCTTCAGGACCCCAGCTTTTTACCTTTGTACCTTCTCTGTTTTCTTTCTCTTTTTTCAGCTCCCCTGTGGATAACCCAGCAGGTCGCACCCGTACACTTTGGTACGTATCATGTTCGCCAGGGGCTGCACAGCACCCCACACTATGGCAACAAAAGTCCGAACACTTTTTATAAGTATAGTTCGGCACCCCGAATTTAGCATTATATGCATTGGCTCCGAATCATGTCTTTGGTCAATAGTTGGGTTGCCCGGCTCCTATGCTTGCTACCTTACATTCCGCTATATCAGCTAAGGTAGTAAAGGGAGAACTACTGCGATTGTGCCTTGGTTTATCCAAAGGAGCACCTCAGTAGAGAAAGCTGAAAACTGACTGTCATGATGCGGTGAGAGTCGGTCAGCTGTTTGGAGGTCGCAAATCGTTGGAGATTTCTTCCGCATTACGCGAAGGATCGGTACTTCCCAATCAGACGCTTATAGCACTCTAGTTCGGATACTAGGGGCTGCGTCCATGTTTTTATTGTCGCACTCCTATAGCTAAGTGAGGGCGTTACAGCTGCATAGTCTGGTTGCCTGGTTCATTGCGCTAAACAACTCCTTCAAGGACCATCTAATTGGATCAAGATTGTTTAGATTCCATCCCGAACACCCTCGTACTACCTACGTGGGGGCAGAAGCCGACGACTGGTTAACCCTCAGATTTCATACAACATGGCCACACAGGAAGTAAAAATTTAAAAACATAGCAAGCATTATATTGCATAAACACTTTGTTTTATCATACAAGGCAGAGGGAGCTCGCATACATTCATTCAAAGATAGTGTCCTTCGCACAGTGATCCGCAACAATGCGGGATCCCTCCAGGACACCATCAAAATACAACTCTGGTCGGAGGTGCTCCTTGCCCTCAGGTGGCCCTCGGTCATTAGCTTCTTGGCATCCATCTTCGCCCAGTGTGTTTTGACGCTGGCAAAGGCCATCCGTGCACCTTTGATGCAGACCGGCCGCTTTAACCTCAAGCCGGGGGCAGGCATCAACAAGCCGCTTCACAAGTCCGAAGTAGCTGCTGGGCATCGGCGCGGCAGGCCACAGTCGGACTATAAGCTCCTTCATGGCTAGCTCGGCCGCCTTGTGTAGCTCGACCAGCTGTTTCAGCTGGTCGCTGAAGGATAACGGACGTTTTGGTCCAAGATATTGAGACCAGAACAGCTTCTCCGTAGAACTCCCTTCTTCGGCTCGATGGAACTCGGCAGCATCTGATATGCTACGCGGCAAATCCATAAACGCCCCTGGAGAACTCCAAATTCGGGTAAGTAAAAGGAATGCTTCCTTCACAGACTTGCTTTGCATAATGAAAGCCTTACCCGCTGCGATCTTCCGGGCTGCCTGGATTTCCTGAAGGGCGCTCTGGGCTTCGGCTCGAGCCTCTTGCGCGCTCTGGAGGGACTTCGCAAGTTCGGATGCTTGCATCTTCAAATCACGCTCCAAGGACTCACACTTCTTGACGACGTCTTGGAGCTCTTGCCGAACCTCGCCGACCCGGGCCTCGTGCTTCTCGCGCGCAATACGTTCCTTGGCCGCTTTGTCCTCAGCCTTCTCTAAAGCCTTCTTGAGGGCCGCCACCTCGGTCGTGGCCCCTAATAAAGTTCATGGCACTTTATTCAGCACAAACCATTCATCCTTCCTAAACACACACGCAGGTTACTACATACCTTTGCTATCCTCTAGCCAGCAGCGACGCCTGCTTATTCACATAGACATATTATGTTAGACTCCTGCCAAAATTATTTTGATCCCCTGTTCAGTTTTTCCTTTCCGGACACCGAAAAGGGCATCAGGGGCTACTGTCCACATTGTGATATTTTTTTCTACAATTGTTACCTCAAAGCCTGTTAAAAGGCTAGTGCAGGCCTCGGCCAGTCCGCTTTTGGCAGATCGAACATTTTCGATCACCGTACCCATAAGGACACAGTGCTCATACACAACGGCGGCGCCTCGCAGCGCTTCTAGCAGATTGTCCGATGCCTCTGGTTGGACAGAGGTCGTTGGTGGAACAGGCACACCTCCTCCTTTCGGGGAAGGCCGTTCGCTGGACTTCGGAGCCGTGTAGGTCTCCGGAATGGTATCCGGCTGAGGGCCGAAGAGAACTTGGAACCCACTGCCAGTCCCCATGGGGGCTTCTTCCCCCTGTGTCCGGCAGCCGAGGAGTCATCCTGCGGCACCACCTTAACGGTTTCTAGAACCTCCCCCTGGTCTGGAAGATCCTTTGGACACCACCTCGTCATCACCCTTGGGTGAGGCGGAATGAGCGGGCGGCGGAGACATGCTAGCCATCTCCTTTGAGTCTAGCGAATCCTCTGTCGAGGATCGTGGGGAGCTGTCGCGGGCCGGACTATAATGGCATAGTTTAAACATATTAATATTATAAACTGGAAGGGCCAGGTATTGGGAGGTGCATAGGGTTTTAGCGCTTACGAGGCAGCCCGAGGCTTGGTCCGGGGCATTCGCTCCGGACTGCTTTCAACATCCCATGCGGAGTTATCCGCAAGGGAGCCCTTCCCCCTCTTGGGCGCCTTCGCCTCCAGATTCATGGAGGCCTCTCTTTTCTTCTTTCCCCCCTCCGAGGGGAAGCTGCTTTCTTATTCCTCCTCGCCGTCGTCTTCGGCGACCGAGGAGTCAGTCTCGTCTTCGGACGGCATGTCCGGAGCTCCCTTTCTGCGAAGGCCACTCCTGCTCCCTTTGGCCGTCTTCTTGGCCTTCTTCTCCGGCACATCATAAGGCGCCAGAAATAGCATCTTCGTTAGGAGTGGGGTTTCCTCGTCTTCGGGAAGTGGAGCGGGACAATTAATCCGCTCCGCTATGTCGATCCAGGCCTAAAAATTGATAGGAAGGCTTAGACTCCTTCCCATAATATGCCAGTAAAGGCTATAACTTGAATACATGAAAGAACTTACCGAATTGGCCTGGCACTTTAAGCTGAGCCCACGATCTTCGGTCGTGGGCGATGGTGTCTCGCCGGCCTTGAAGAGCACTTTCCAGATATCTTCAGGCGTTGTGCCAAAGAGCTCTCGTAGCGTCTGGTGCTTGGCCGGATCGAACTCCCACAAATAGCAAGACTGGTGTTGGCACGGAAGGATCCGGTGAATGAGCATAACCTGGATCATGTTCACGAGTTTGATCCTCTTGGTTAGCATGTTCTGAACGCAGGTCTGGACCCAGTCAGCTCGCTCGAAGAGCCCTAGGCGAGGCCCTTCTCTTGCCAGGAGGTAAGCCGCAACGGAGTTCCAGATCGAAATTCAGGGGCCGCCGCCCAGTTGGTGTCGCGCGGCTGGGTGATGTAGAACCACCCCGACTGCCACCCTTTCACCGTCTCCACGAAGGAGCCCTCGGGCCATGTAACATTGGGCATCCTTCCCACCATGGCGGCTCTGCACTCTACTTGTTGGCCTCTCACCACCTTCGGCTTTACGTTGAAAGTCTTCAGCCATAGGCCGGAGTGAGGAGGGATACGGAGGAAGGCCTCGCAAATGACTATAAATGCTGAGATGTTGAGGATAAAGTTGGGGGCTAGATCATGGAAATCCAGGCCGTAGTAAAACATCAGTCTGCGGAAAAATGGGTGGATAGGGAATCCCAGCCCACGGACGAAATGTGCGAGAAATACAACCCTCTCATGGGGCTCTGGGGTAGGGACGATCTGTCCTTCGGCCGGGAGATGGTGAACGATCTCCTTGGCCAGGTATCCGGCCTCTCGAAGCTCCTTGATGTCTTTCTTCTTGACAGAAGAAGCCATCCACTTGCCACCAGCTCCAGATCCGGACATGGTTGAGTGCTTTCTCGAGTGGGGAATAGACGAGAACTTGGGCGCTAGAGCTCAAGAGTAGAAAGGCAGGAAGAAGGCGTGGGGGAAGAAGGAAGAATCTTATCTCCTTATAAGGGCAGTGAATATTGAACGCCACCCCACTCGCCTCAAGATTCGCCTGTTCCCAAGGGTTGTGTAAACGGCACGATTGGGTTACCCACGCCTTTATTGATGAGAATCCCGTAATAAGGGGACACGATCTCTGCTTCGACAAGACATGCCAATGGCAACCGCGTCTCGAAACGTGGAGCGGTAGGCAAAAAATGGTTCAAAATTATGACCGGATGGACGTGATGTCATGTTGTAAAAGTTGTCAGCGGATTGGAATCGTGTATTATTATATTCTCTCTACGGTTGTGTGTGGTGTGTGTTACAGGTCCGGACACGATCAATTCGTCCAAAGACTATTCTAGAGTTCAGAAGGAGGAACCCGCCTTGCAATGCCGAACACAGCACTACGCGCCGGATACCTTGTCATTGAAGCCAGGTTCAGGGGCTACTGAGGGAGTCCTGGACTAAGGGGTCCTCGGGCGTCTGGCCTGTTGGCCATGGGCCGGACTGATGGGCTGTGAAGATACGAAGACCGAAGACTGCACCCGTGTCCGGATGGGACTGTCCTTGGCGTGGAAGGCAAGCTTGATGACCGAATATGTAGATTCCCTTCTTTGTAACCGACCTTGTGTAACCCTAGATCCTTCCGGTGTCTATATAAACCGGAGGACTTAGTCCGGATAGGACACTCATTATCATAGCCATACAAGCTAGACCTCTAGGGTTTAGCCATTACGATCTCGAGGTAGATCAGCTCTTGTAGTACTCCTATTCATCAATATCAATCAAGCAGGACGTAGGGTATTACCTCCATAGAGAGGGACCGAACCTGGGTAAACATCGTGTCCCTTGTCTCCTGTTACCATCGACCTTAGACGCACAGTTCGGGACCCCCTACCCGAGATCCGCCGGTTTTGACACCGACAAGGGGGGCACCCTAGAACACACAAGTTGATCATTGATCTTTAGCCGTGTGCGGTGCCCTCCTCCATCATAATTCACCTCGGTAATATCGTAGCGGTGCTTAGGCGAAGCCCTGTTCTGGTAGCAACATCATCACTGTCATCACGCCGTCGTGCTGACGAAGCTCTCCCTCGAAGCTCTACTGGATCGTGAGTTCGCGGGACGTCACCGAGCTGGACGTGTGCAGATCGCGGAGGTGTCGTACCTTCGGTGCTAGATCGGTCCATCGTGAAGACGTACGACTACATCAACCGCGTTGTCATAACGCTTCCGCTTACGGTCTACGAGGGTACGTAGACGATATTCTCCCCTCTCGTTGCTATGCATCACCATGATCTTGCGTGTGCGTAGGAATTTTTTTGAAATTACTGCGTTCCCCGACATATATCTCACCTCATGTTTTGTTAAGTATCGGAAGCAAAGGGAATAACACATGATAACCAAAGGTTCACTCGAGTGTACTCACAGGGATCAATATGGATGTCCATGATTCCGCTATCAGTAATTGAGCGAAAGGGGTTTTGTTCATGTCTATGTTTACCGAACCTACAGGGTCACAACCTTAAGGTAATCACGATCTGCTAAGTATTATTAGAGTAATATTTATGAGGAAATATTTATGAAATAGTTTCATTAATATTGAAAATAATTTTGGGAGGAACCGGAAGCGTTTCGGGGTCACCAGAAGGATTTCGGAGTTTACTGGGTAATGCCGATGAATAATATATAGATGAAAAATGTTTCTAGAGATGTTAAATTAATAATAAAAGGCTTTAATAATAGTTTGAAGACTTGTATATTTAATTAAATATCAACGGTGCTTAAAAGGCCAAGTGGTGAAAATGATACGTGGCCACATGGACCCAATAGGAGGTGGCACCCCCTTTTCTTCTTATAGAAGGAAGGGGAGACCGAATTGGAGGGGGACTCCCCCTCCTATGGCCGGCGCAAGGGGGAAACCTTCCCCCTTTGTGGCACCCCCTCTCCTCTCCTCCAACCTATATATACTTGTGGATGTGGCTTTTGAGAAACACAAGTTTTGGAGCCTCCAGATCTAGTTGATCCAATTAGAGTTAGACCTCTTCCGCAAAAAAATAGAGCTAGACCTCTTCCACAAAAAAATAGAGCTAGACCTAATGCTCATAATTAAAATCCCAGTGTGTTCTAATCTTCTCTGTCTAATTCTCCGATGGTTATTAGCTCTGGACAGTGAAGCGTTGCCGGCTCATGAAAACTGTATGCTTGCAATATGTTGATTCTAGTACGTACGTTTCCCAACAATGAGTATGCTCAAAAACAAAAAAGAAGGTCGTGTGATATAGAAAAAACAAAGTCACCATGCCAAACTTTTAAAATTGCCATCCCGTACATAAAAAATGTTTGATTTGGATAAGCCCCAATTAGATTCTATACTGTTGTGGGATTGTTTCCAAAAACATAAAAAAATCACACGTAGAAATTTCATGGTAAAAAAAAGAAATAAAAAATTGCCATGCCATAAAATGTAAAAACTCCAATCTACTAATAATAAAAATTTCATCCTCTTAATAATAAAAATGACATCCTCTTAAAATTTAAAATGTCATGTTATTGACTATTAAAAATCCATGTTATTAATAATAAAAGTGCCATCAACTTAAAAAAAAGAATTCCATGTCATTGGCTATTAAAATGTCACCCTCTTATGAATAAAAATGTCATGTTATTAATTATTAAAATTCCATGCTCTTAATAATAAAATTGACATCCTCTTATTAATAAAAATATCAAGTTACTAATTTTTAAAATGACATGCTCTTAATAATAAAACTGCCATCCACTTATTAAGAAAAATAACATGCTACTAATTATTGATTGACATGCTCTTCATAATAAAAATGTCATGTGAGAAACCACAAATGCCATGTATTGGAAGAAAAAAATACCATGGTTTAAATTTAAAAGATTGCCATGCTACCTATAATAAAAATGCACATGGCAAATTAAAAAAATCCCCACTAAAATTAGGGATTTGTATTCTTTCACAAAATAGAGAAGTTAGGATTTTTCTTTTTTACAAATGAATTTTCCAAACTCAAATACATAGTGGATGTTTTGAGCGCAAGTGTTCATGAAACCCTCTTCAGCCCAAGTGATGAGCGAGCATTGTGTTTGCCGGGATTGGTCCCCTGGCAAAAGTTCACCAAATAACACTTTTGGTTTTAACAAGCCCGCAACAGGGGTCATTTTGCAACAAGTCTTATTGCAATTGCAACATGCCTAAACAACCATCTCCGCTCGCGACCGCGTTCGCCGCCAGGTTCGTCTTCTCCGACTACGACACCCCTCTCCGCCGCGTCGACTGCATCGCCTCCGTTCGCTCCGCCATCTTTACTGATCCGGTGAGCCGCCACGATCGACTTGCAATAAAGTGGTAAGCCTCTCACCGGCGGCGTCGGACTTCTGCCCCTCCCACACCTCGTCTGTGGCATCCTCTTTCTGCCCTCAACCGGCAAGCGCCGCGTCCGCCTCTTCCTACACGAGGACGCGGCGCTCCCAAGGTTATATGTGCCCTGTGTCAATCCTTATCCTCGACTGCCAGCCGGCCTCGTCGGCGCGTAAATCACCACCATTGGTACGATTGTGCTCAAGAGCCAGTGGGAGTGGACCGAGAACGAAGGAGCTTTACTGGAGTCACCGAAGTGGCCGTCGGTTTGCAACAACGGCCGAGTTGCGGTCAAGCCTTCTGAAACATGGGTCAGGTTGGAAAAAAATCGAATAGACGGAGGCTGGGTTTTGACCGTCTCATAAAGAATAGATCCAACGGCCATGAAGGTGGCGTACGCTCGTGTGGAAACATATATTGCGATGGGTTTTACTTTCTCTTGTTTTGTCCTCAATGGTGTTTGCGGCAGAGACGGGCAAAACATTTTCGCCTTAGCCTCTCGTTTCTTTACTATTGCACCTAGATGTCTTTTCTCTACCTTTTTAGGGTACTTTCTTAGTTAGTTTTTTTTCATAAAAAATCAGATATATTATAAAGATTCATCGGAAGTACAAAACATCTCAAACATAATAAAAATTATATCGAGTTCCAGGGACCACCGAACAACCATTGCCGCCGTCAGAACGAGCCGTCGACGCGCCATTGCCATGCCGTAGGCGGCCTGACCTTGTCGATAACAACCGGAAAGTTTTCGTGCACGTGTCCCTAAGGACCAGCGTCCCGGAGTTGCAGTCGTCGTCGTTGAATCCTTGAATCGAGCTGAAGAATTTGACACCAAATATCGCATTTGCGTACACATGACGAGAAATCCTAACCGCGCTGCCCCGAGAAACTAGCAGGAATCTACGCCGGATCTACATCTAATCAGTCGCAGCGGACGAACTTGAGGAGGATCGGAGCCCGAAAGACCGACTCGAGCCATCCGTCCAAACGCCGCCCCTGCGAGAACTAAAACCATACCTATCTACTAGCCGGAACGAGGCACCAGAAATCCCCTTCCCGCCACTGGTCGCCGAAGTGGTAGGCGAAGGGGGGGAGGGGGGGGGGGGCTGGCGATTTCCACGGGCTCGCCGGCGGAGATCGAGGGAAGGAAGCCTTTCCCTAATTGGCTTGCGAGAGAGAAAAGAAAAAGTCTACTTGTTTAACATATTTGTTGTTATGTCTTTTAAGAGTGAGATCTGATTTTTCTTTTATCGAATGAGAAAAAGGTAAGGACGCGACGCCTCCTGGCGAGTTCGTAGCGGCACCGGCCGATAGTATATTCTGCCGCGTGAGCAACCTGAATCATCCACTTTTGCTAAATACTACCAACCTTTCCGACCCTGGCCATGTATGACGAAGCACACAGCGTTAACGAGGTCGTTAACTGATCACTTGCGCCCTCTCTCAGATACGGCCTCCGGCGTCGTGGACTCGGAGACAAGTCGCCCTCCCAAATTCGGCCGAGAGCCGAGACCTTATCACCCAATATAAAATAGGTCAATCATGGTTGCGTCCCGGAGCGGAGCCGTCTTCTTTTTCGTTTTGTCTGTCCCCCGGGTCGCCCACGCACTCACGCCAGCCAAGCCCGGCCGCTAATTCACGGCAGAGATAATGACGAGGAGGAGGCGAAACGAAAAGTCCCTCCCTGCCCGGGGCACGCGCGGCCGCGAGACGGGCCGTGCATCTTGAGCTTCCCACAGACTCTTCGGGGCGCAGCGTGACGTGAACGGCCATTTTTGCCCTCGTCGGCGGTCACACGCGCGCCCAAGGATTCCAACCACCGCCTGAGACTGGACGCGCCATACGATGGGCGGTTGCATCGACATACTGCCCGTGCGCCGCGCGGCCAGGGGATCCGTCGGGATAGCTCCCGAAAACTGTGGGAAGTGGAATGATAGAAGCGATGGACAGATATTGCTTGACGTATCGTGGCGTCCACATGTCAGAGGCAATGCGCCTATTCCTTCAACGCGGCATGTTGCCACGGACCTTCACATTTCCCGGCCGTCCAGTGTGTTTAAGAGACCATCAAAAGCCCAGGTAGACGAGTTTCAAAAAAAAAAAACACATAGACGCGAACCGTACAGTTTTCGGCGTCCTTTCTCTCTTTCTTCGAGTATTTTTTTTAACACAGTACAGACACAAGCGCTAATACATACACGCATACACTCACCCCGAGACGCCGACTTCTATACCTGGTGGGCCACATCCTGCGACCGATCACTGTCCCCCGTGCGTAAAGGATTGGCCTTCCTGATCATCTTCACAGCTTGGTGCCTCTGGAAACACCGAAATGTTGCATCTTCAACGGCAAGCGGCCCTCTATCTCCCGTCTATTCGACAACATCAAAGACAAAGCGTGCCTGTGGGTTAAGACCGGCGCCACCGGAATCCAAAACATCATCCCTGAGAGCTAGTCTTAGACGTTTTATGGGGTTGAGCAACTCCATGTCTGTAATGCTCCGAGCTCATTTCCATGCCTCTTTGTGTACATGGCTTAGTGAGCCGTTATAATCACATGTTGTGCCACTCTCCTTCTATCAATGAAAAGATAAACATTTGTGTATTCATCAAAAAAATATCCATACTAAAGCATGCAACGTGAATAAAACTATGTAGATGAAAGCACAAGTGCTCCTTGGGTGATTTTGGTAACTAATGTCAACATATCTTTTGTTGGACTAATACTTTCATCTAGCATATTTCAGATAAGTCCAACAGTGAAGTGGCATGGACTAGAGGATGTGGGACCCCTTCAAGATGATGAAGACAAATGATTGGCTCAAGCTCAAAACTCGGGACTCTACATTTTTCATTTTAGTGATCCAAGATCACATCGAGTCCATAGGAAAGCCAATACTATTAAGAGGGGATGGGGTGTTGCTTAATGGCTTGTGTCGGTGTCAAAACCGGCGGATCTCGGGTAGTGGGTCCCGAACTGTGTGTCTAGGCCGGATGGTAACAGGAGGCAAGGGACACGAAGTTTTACCCAGGTTCGGGCCCTCTTGATGGAGGTAAAACCCTACATCCTGCTTGATTAATATTGATGATATGGGTAGTACAAGAGTAGATCTACCACGAGATCGGAGAGGCTAAACCCTAGAAGCTAGCCTATGGTATGATTGTTGTTCTGTATGTTGTCCTACGGACTAAAACCCTCCGGTTTATATAAGCACCGGAGAGGGTTAGGGTTACACAAAGTCGGTTACAATGGTAGGAGATCCACATATCCGTATCGCCAAGCTTGCCTTCCACGCCAAGGAAAGTCCCTTCTGGACACGGGACGAAGTCTTCAATCTTGTATCTTCATAGTCCAGGAGTCCGGCTGTAGGTATAGTCCGGCCATCCGGACACCCCCTAATCCAGGACTCGCTCAGTAGCCCCTGAACCAGATTTCAATGACGACGAGTCCGGCGCGCAGATTGTCTTCGGCATTGCAAGGCGGGTTCCTCCTCCAAGTACTTCATAGAAGATTTTGAACACAAAGATAGTGTACGGCTCTGCAAAATAAGTTTCCGCATATTGCCATAGAGAGAATAATATTTACACAAATCTAATCTGCTGACGTATTCCATAGTGTGACATCGCACCACGGCCAAGCCTTTATTCGAATCGTTTTATTGTCCCACCTCAGCGTGTCATGCGAGGCGGTTTCCTTGGCACGTCTCATCGAAGCAGAGATCGTGTCTCCTTATTCCGGGATTCTCATCAATACGGGCGTGGGTAACCCAACTGCGCCATTGATTACGGCGCTTGGAGATAAACGAGTTTTACCAGGCTGGTGGAGACACGTAGTTGCGTCCACCCATATAACGGGATAAGGATCCACCTTTTCACCTACGCCTTCTTCCTCCTTTGCCTATCCATTTTCGCGCACTCGAGCTCCAGCGCCCAAGTCCGCACTCCCCACCTCAACCTTCTCCAGCCATGTCCGAAGCGGGAGGCAAGTGGATGGTCTCCTCCGTCATGGAGGGACACATCAAAAAACTGAGGAAGGCCGGATACTTGTCTAACGACATCGCGTACCGGCTTCCCGAAGAGGGGCAGCTCCTCCCCACCCCAAGGCCCCATGAGAGGGTAGTGTTCCGTCCCCACTTCCTCCGCGGACTGGGCTTTCCTATCCACCCATTCGTCCGGGGACTCATGTTCTACTACGGCCTGGATTTCCATGATCTGGCCCCGAACTTCATCCTCAACATCTCGGCGTTTATCGTCGTGTGCGAGGCTTTCCTCCGCATCCGTCCCCATTTCGGCCTATGGCTCAAGACTTTCAATGTCAAGCCGAAGGTGGTGCGCGGAAACCAGGCGGAGTGCGGAGGCGCCATGGTGGGCAAGATGCCCAACGTCTTATGGCTCGAGGGTTTCTTTGTGGAGACCCTGAAGGGGTGGCAATCGGGGTGGTTTTACATCACCGAGCCGCATGACCCTGAGTGGGTCGCAGCCCCCGAGTTCTGGTCTGGACCCCCAACGCGGCTCATGTCTTGCAAAGAGACGAGCCTGTCGTGGGGAAGCAAAGGAGAGGTAACTGGACTGCAAACATGCATCCAAACCCTGGTGAACAAGCAGCTCAAGCTTGTCAACGTAGTCCAGGTTATGCTCATCCGCCGGATCCTCCCGTGTCAACAACGGGCCTTCAATCTATGGGAGTTCAACCCGGCGTAGCACCGAACTCTGAGCAGGCTCTTCGACACGACGTACGAAGATGCCTGGAAGGTGCTTTTCAAGGGCGCCGAGGCTCCCGCATCCGCTACCGAGAATCGCGGATTCAGCGCGCAGCGTCACGCTAGCGCGGTAAGTTGTTTGTACCTTTTACAGGGTATTAGTTTTTCATAGTTTAACTCTATGCGGGATCTAAGCTCCCTTACCTTTGACAGGATTGGCAGGCGAAGTCTGGACAGATCGACTATCCGGCTCCTTTGCCCGAAGACCCAGCCGATGCCCGCTTGGTGAAGCTGCTGGTTCCGGCACCCTATGTGGTGCCAGAGAAGAAGGCCATGAAGAAGGCCACTGGGACTCGAAAAAGTGCCCGGCGCCAGGAGGTGTCGGGTTCATCATCCGACGGCTCCAAGGCGCATTCCTCCCGTGAAGACGAGGAGGAAGAAGAAGAGACCTCTCCCCCTCCAGCGGGGGGAGAGAAGAAAAGGAAGGCCGTCCTCACTGAGGAGGCCGAAGGGTCCAAGAAGGGGGAAATCCTTCCTTCGGACTACTCCACCAATGCCGACGACGGTGGAGAGGAGTGGACGCTTAGGGCCAAGCCCCTAGCGAAATCGTAAGTATCCGGATACCAGAGTGATTCATAGTATTCCTTCATTGCACAGCTTTCCCTTATGTCAAATATGTTTATGCAGCCCACCCAAAGACCGGCTCGACGCGTCGTCGAGCGGTTCACTGGACTCGTCGGATGTGAATTTGCTTCCGACGGCTACCTCCCCCCGCCCTACGGACGACGCCAAGTGTTGTCCCAATAGGTTCCAAGCCAGGAGGAGGTGGTCCTGGAGGCGCCGCAAGGCGACCTCCCGGACTCCAGGAGTAAAGGGGATAAAACCCCCCAGGGCTCCAAGTCCGGCTCTAGGCCGGACACTGCTCTGGAACGTTCAAAGGTTCCAGAGTCCGGCGGGCGACCTCCTTCCAAGAGGAGCAAGCCCACCGTGCCGGTGACCTCCGTCCAACCGAAGGCGCCGGACAATTTGTTGGAGGTGCTCAAAGGCGCCTCCATCAACGAGGAGCACCGCACCATTATGAGTGCGGTGGTCCAAAAGGTTCAGTCCACCAAGAGCGGACTGACTGAAGCTTGTGCAAGCCTTTTAACAGGCTTTGAGGTAAGTAAAGAATGTGTAAATAATATTACCGCATAGACAGTAGCCCCTGATGCTCTATTTGGCGTTCGGGAAGAAAAGCCGAATAGAGGATCAAATAAAATTCGCAGGAGTCTAAAGAAAAGGAGTCAATATGCGTATGCAGGCTTCTCTGCTGGCGTCCGCCGCACTGACTGCGGAAGTGGACACGCTAAAGCAGAACCTCGAGCAGTCCGAGAAAGAGCTCGGGCGTGCCAAGAAGCAGCTCGAGGACAAGGAAGGTAAGAAATACCTTGTTTAAATATATATAAAAAGTGCAATTGCAAAAAATGACAGGATTATCGTGGCTATTGTAGGGGCCACGTCTGAGGTGGCGACCCTTAAGCAAGCGCTGTTCGAGGCCGAGAAGAGGGCGGCCACGGAGCGCACTGAGCGGGAGAAGTATGAGGCCCAGGTTGGCAAGGTGCAGCAAGAGCTCTAGGCTCTCATGAAAAAACATGAGAGTTTGGAGCTTGACTCAAAGACGCGAGCGTTCGAGCTCACGGTGGCTATTGAAAATGCCAAGTCTGCCAAGGCCGAATCCCAGAAGACCCTCGAGGAGTTGGATGCGGTGAAAAAGATAGCGGCGGGTAAGGCATTCTTTATGCAAAGCAAACACATAAACGTGAGGTACTTGTTACTTACCCGAATCCGGAGCTCTCCAGGAGCATTCGCAGATCTTCCCCGTAGCGTGTCCGATGCCACCGCATTCTATCAAGCCGAGGAGGGCAGCTCGACAGAGAAGGTGTTCTGGTCTCAGTATGCTGAGGCCGGACACCCCGTGCCCCTGAGCGACCAGCTGAAGCAACTGGTCGAGCTCCACAAGGCGGCCGAACAGGCCATGAAGGGCCTCATAGTTCGGCTGTGGCCTAGAGAGGCTCTGCCTGGGAGCTATTTCGGGCTGGTGCAGCGGCTGGTGGGGGCATGTCCAATGCTCGAAGTCATCAAGCGCTCCGTCTGCATTGAAGGTGCCCGTAGGGCCCTTGCCCGTGCTAAGGTGCACTGGGGCAAGCTGGATGCTGAGAAGCTTGTGAACGACGGGCCACCGCCGGGGAAAGAGCATCGCAAGCCCGAGAATTATTATAAGGATGTTCTGAAGGGTGCCCGCCTTATGGCGGATGAATGTTCCAGGGATGTAATTTTTGAGTAAAACTCGCTCGTTTTGTCCTGTGCGCTGAAAACTTATTCATATGCGCTAAGCAATGTTGTTGGAATTTAAAATATTACCTTCTGTGCGGCTGTTTATCAATTATGAGAGATGGCGAGTCGTCGGCTTCTACCCCCGTGCCACTAGTGCTGGGGTGTTCGGGTATAAACCTGAGCGCTCTTTTTCCCATGTTTGGGTCCTTCGAGGGAGGCGCTCAGCACAACGAACAAGGCAATCGGACTATAATGCGTGAACACTCTCACTTAGCCATAGAATTCTATAATTTTAAATTTCGGCGAAGCCCCTGGTATTCGGAAGACCGAGTTCGGGGCGCTATCCACGCCTTGGCCGGACAGAGCCGACTCCTCGCTCTAAGCGGCATAAGTCTTTAGGGACTCGAAAAACCTCTCGAACAGCGACCAGCTCTCGCTTCATCATGACAGTCAGTTTTAGCTTTCTCTACTGAGGTGCTCGACCCAACTCAACTGGGGCACAATCGCAGTAGTTCTCCTAGTGCTACCTTAGCCGACATAGCGGAACATAAGGCACCAAAACATAGGAGCCGGGCAAACCCAACTATTGACCCAAGACATGATTCAGAGCCGATGCATATAATGCTATAAGTCCGGGGTGCCACACTTGTTAAAGTGTTCGGACTTCTCACACCATATTGAGGGGTACTAAAGCCCCTGGCGTATTTTGGCCGTACCAAAGTGTACGGGTGCAACATGTCGTTAAGGAACATATATTTGTAAAAAAAAGAGTAATGCAAAAATAGACAAAAGCTATGCATTGTTTATTAAAAAGGGCTGCGATCAAAGCAGAATGATACAAATAATGCGATAAGCAAAAGGTTGGACTATTTAACATGTTCGTTCCAGGGGCAGGCTGCGGAATGGTATGCGAAACAGGTATACTGCTCGTGATAGAGACCACCTGGGAGTTCCGTAATGCGGCATGGCTTGTCTGATTCCCTGGTTCTTGCATTGTTTGTGCGGCAATTGAACTGCCGAACAGGCCTTCCGAAGAATGGAGTCCTGAAAGTAAGAGAAAATTAAAAAATCGGCAGCCCCTGGTGTGGTTTAAGCCGTGTTTCGGGCGTGCCGTGATGGTGCCCCTCCCCCTGTACCCATGGTATTTCTAGAGCGTAGTTATGTACGCGAAGCACTGGTGTCGTATTTTTGCGAGGGCTGGGGTTGGGGCCGCATTGCTACGCCTGCTCGGAACGTGCCAGGCGGTCTTGTTGTAGGTTACTCCGGGTGCGCTTGACGGTGTCCAAACGTTTAATGGCCGGACTAGAGAACTGCCTGGAGAGGCTGCTTTGTACTTCCGCTGCAAGGGCTGCCGTGTGCTCCTCCGTTCGGAGGGAGTGTTCGGTGTTTCCATTGACCGTAATTACTCCTCGAGGGCCTGGCATCTTGAGCTTAAGGTATGCGTAGTGCGGTACCGCATTGAACTTGGCGAATGTGGTTCGCCCGAGCAGTGCGTGATAGCCACTGCGGAATGGGACTATGTCGAAGATTAACTCCTCGCTTCGGAAATTATCCAGAGATCCGAAGACCACTTCAAGTGTGACTGAGCCTGTATAGTTGGCCTCTACACTTGGTATTACGCCTTTAAAGGTCGTTTTGGTGGGCTTAATCCTCGAGGGATCTATGCCCATTTTCCGCACTGTATCCTGGTAAAGCAGGTTCAGACTACTGCCGCCGTCCATAAGGACTCTAGTGATATGAAATCCGTCAATAATTGGGTCTAGAACCAATGCGGCGAATCCGCCATGATGGGTGCTAGTGGGATGGTCCCTTCGATCAAAGGTGATCGGGCAGGAGGACCATGGGTTGAACTTTGGGGCGACTGGCTCTACCGCGTATACGTCCCTTAACGCGCGCTTCTGTTCCCTCTTGGGGATGTGGGTTGCGTATATCATGTTCACCGTCCGCACTTGTGGGGGAAAACCCTTCTGCCCACTGTTGTTCGGCGGCCGGGGCTCTTCGTCGTCATCGCTATGCAGCCCCTTGTCTTTATTTTCGGCATTTAACTTGCCTGCCTGCTTGAACACCCAACAATCCCTGTTGGTGTGATTGGCCGGCTTTTCGGGGGTGCCATGTATCTGGCACAAGCGGTCGAGTATTCGGTCCAAACTGGACGGGCCCCTAGGATTTCTTTTGAATGGCTTTTTCCGCTGACCGGATTTATAGCCTCTGAATCCGGCATTAACTGTCGTATCCTCGGCATTGTCGCCGTTAATGCGGCGCCTCTTCTTGTTGCGACGCGACCTGCCACTACTGTCCCTGGTATCTGAATTACCGGGGTTCTTGGTCATATTGTTGCTACGAGCAAGCCAACTGTCTTCTCCCGCGCAAAAGCGGGTCATGAGTGTCGTGAGTGCTGCCATAGATTTCGGCTTTTCCTGTCCAAGGTGCCGGGCAAGCCACTCGTCACGAATATTGTGCTTGAAGGCTGCTAGGGCCTCTGCGTCCGGACAGTCGACTATTTGATTTTTCTTTGTTAGGAACCGTGTGCAGAATTGCCTGGCCGATTCCTCTGGCTGCTGAATTACGTGGCTTAGGTCATCGGCGTCTGGTGGTCGCACATAAGTGCCTGGAAATTGTCAAGGAATGCGGCTTCCAGGTCCTCCCAACAACTGATTGATCCTGCTGGCAAGCTGTTAAGCCAATGCCGAGCTGGTCCTTTAAGCTTGAGTGGGAGGTATTTGATGGCGTGGAGATCATCGCCGCGGGCCATGTGGATATGAAGGAGATAATCCTCGATCCATACCGTGGGATCTGTTGTGCCATCATATGATTCGATGTTTACGGGTTTGAAACCCTTGGGGATTTGATGATCCATTACTTCGTCTATGAAGCATAGTGGGTGTGCGGCGCCTCTGTACTGGGCTATATCACGACGTAGCTCCAATGAGCTTTGTCTACTGTGTTCGGCCCTACCGGATTTGTGTCCGGCGTGACGGTTATCGTCTCGAGTCGTGGGGTGCCCACGCGATCCGTAGATCGATCTTGTTTGCCTTGCCTTGTCCTCCAACATATCTCGCAGGTCTGGCGCATTTTCGCATGTCTTGGTACAGGGTGCGGCTTGAGTGGAGGGCCGAGAGGCCTCTCTGTCGCGGCCACGAGGTGGCTGGTCGGCCGTATCAAGTGCTGGTGATGTAGGTTTAAGTGCTTCCTCCTCTAATCAGGGTAGCAACTTGCGCTTTGGGTAGCTCTTGGAGGGGCGTTTGAGTTTATGCTCTTCGGCCGCAAGGACTTCAGTCCATCTGTCGACTAGCAAATCTTGATCAGCTCTAAGCTCTTGCTGTTTTTTCTTGAGGCTTCTTGCTGTGGCCATAAGCCTGCGTTGAAAACGCTCTTGCTCGACGGGATCCTCTGGCACGACGAATTCGTCGTCGTCGAGGCTTGCCTCGTCTTTGGAGGGAGGCATATAATTATCGTCCTCGACCTCTCTGTCTGCCGCTCTCTCATGAGGGCTGGCTTCTCCATCCTCTTGTGCTGAATCTTGCTGGAGGGGGTTTTCTTCAGCACTCTTCGGAGTATTATTATCTCCCGTGCTGGAATCACCGTATTTGCTTTGGCGGGATTTTGAGCGGCGCCGCTGACGCCGGCACTTAGGCTGTTTCTTGGAGGGGTCATCCTCCACTGTTCCATTGCCATCTCCTTCTTTTGGGGTGTCCACCATGTATATGTCATATGACGAGGTGGCTTTCCAGGGCCCAATAGGCGCTGGTTCTTCATCGTCTCCTGCATCGGCATCCATACCGTCGATGTCTTCGGAGTCGAAGTCGAGCATGTCGGTTAAATCGTCGACATTGGCTACAAAGTGGGTGGTGGGTGAGCTTTGAATTTCTTCATCGTCCGTATCCCAAACTTGCTGACCGTAGTCCGGCTAGGACTCTCCTGATAAAGAGAGAGACTTTAGTGTCTTCAGAATATCGCCGAAAGGCGAGTGCTGAAAGATGTCCGCGGCAGTAAACTCCATGATCAGCGCCCAATCGGATTCAACCGGTAGAGGCGCGGAGGGTTCAGAGTTCGGAGAGGAGTCCGGCTCCTTGGAGTCACGAGTCTCGCGGAGTGCGGGGCTGGTGTTCGGCTCGATCGCCATTGGGATCGCAGCCCCTGAGGCGGCGTCCAACCACCCATCCTCGATCGACGCAGTTGGCTCCGAATTAAGGGTCGAAGCCGATGCGGGTGCGGCCTCCAGGGCACTGTTCGGTGGCAGAGCTAGATCATGCTCGTCGTGACAGTGCAGTGCGCTCGGCAGTGGCTCAAATCCGTCGAGGATCAAGTCCCCGCGGATGTCAGCCGTGTAGTTTAAACTTCCAAATCTAACCTGACGGCCAGGGGCATAGCTTTCGATCTGCTCCAGATGGCCAAGTGAATTGGCCCGTAGTACGAAGCCGCCGAAGACGAAGATCTGTCCGGGGAGGAAGGTCTCACCCTGGACTACATCGCTATTGATGATCGTAGGAGCCATCAAGCCTAACAGCGACGACACAGAGGAACTCTCCATGAAAGCACCAATGTCGGTGTCAAAACCGGTGGATCTCGGGTAGGGGGTCCCGAACTGTGCGTCTAGGCCGGATGGTAACAGGAGGCAAGGGACACAAAGTTTTACCCAGGTTCGGGCCCTCTTGATGGAGGTAAAACCCTACTCCTGCTTGATTAATATTGATGATATGGGTAGTACAAGAGTAGATCTACCACGAGATCGGAGAGGCTAAACCCTAGAAGCTAGCCTATGGTATGATTGTTGTTCTGTATGTTTTCCTACGGACTAAAACCCTCCGGTTTATATAGACACCGGAGAGGGTTAGGGTTACACAAAGTCGGTTACAATGGTAGGAGATCCACATATCCGTATCGCCAAGCTTGCCTTCCACGCCAAGGAAAGTCCCTTTCGAACACGGGACGAAGTCTTCAATCTTGTATCTTCATAGTCCAGGAGTCCGGCTGAAGGTATAGTCCGGCCATCCGGACACCCCCTAATCCAGGACTCCCTCAGCTTGCTTGCTCAAAGTGCTTAGTGATATGCTCCAAAGTCCTCAACCACTCTCTCACATCCACATTTGTCCCAAACCAAAAGTCAAACTCGGCCCCAATGAAACTTTCTATCCGGTGCCACCGAGTTCTCTTGACATAGCCACTGCCAGAAACCCTAATCAATTCGGTCTCACCGATGGGATCTCGGTCTCACCGAGATGGGCTTGCAAACTCTCTGTTGCATATTGCATTAATTTCGGTCTCACCGAAATGTGAAATCGGTCCCACCGAGTTTTCTTGGCCAACTCTCTGTTTTGCTTATTACCCAAATCGGTCCCACCGAGTTTGTGTAATTGGTCCAACCGAGATAAGGCTTTACCCTAACCCTAGCACATCGGTCCCACCGAGTTGATCATATCAGTCCCACCGAAATGCCTAACGGTCACATTATGAACCAAATCGGTCCGACCGAGTTTTATGATTTGGTCCCACCTAGTTTGGTGATTTGTGTGTAACGGTTAGATTTTGTGTGGAGGCTATATATACCCCTCCACCCGCTCTTCATTCGTGGAGAGAGCCATCAGAATATGCCTACATTTCCAACATACATTTTCTGAGAGAGAACCACCTACACTTGTGTTGAGGTCAAGATATTCCATTCCAACCACATAAATCATGATCTCTAGCCTTCCCCAAGTTGCTTTCCACTCAAATCATCTTTCTGCCAAATCCAATCCTATGAGAGAGAGTTGAGTGTTGGGGAGACTATCATTTGAAGCACAAGAGCAAGGAGTTCATCATCAACACACCATCTATTACCTTTTGGAGAGTGGTGTCTCCTAGATTGGTTAGGTGTCACTTGGGAGCCTCCCTAAAGATTGTGGAGTTGAACCAAGGAGTTTCTACAGGCAAGGAGATCGCCTACTTCGTGAAGATCTACCCTAGTGAGGCAAGTCCTTCGTGGGCGATGGCCATGATGGGATAAACAAGGTTGTTTCTTCGTGGACCCTTCGTGGGTGGAGACCTCTGTGGACTCGCGCAACCCTTACCCTTCGTGGGTTGAAGTCTCCATCAACGTGGATGTACGATAGCACCACCTATCAGAACCACGCCAAAAATCTTCGTGTCTCCAATTGCGTTTGCACACACCAATCCCATCCCTTTACATTCTTGCAACTTGCATGATTTACTTTCCGCTGCTCATATACTCTTGTCATGCTTGCTTGATGTGTATTGTGAATGTTTAAACTTGTGCCAAAACTCCACTTCAACTTAAAGAAATTAAAAACTGTAACTTTTCTTGCTAAGAGACTATTCACCCCTCTCTAGACACCTCTTCTCGATCCTTTCAGTAGATCATAAAACGGACATAGAAATAAACATTCCGTTCACCAAAAGATCACCTACGGATGTCCAAAACATCGCCAAAGTTCACACAATGCACATAAACGATGGACAAGTTTAAACTACATTACTAAAAACTTGAAATTAAATGTGGATACGGCGAATCTTGACCACTTTCTCACCGACCCTTTGCCCTTCCGGCCAACGACGCAGTTGTAGGCGTCCACGGTTGGTGGTGTATCGTCCAAGTCATCGGAGGAGGCGTCGTGGTCGTCATCATCGCCGCACGAGGAGTCAAAGAGGACGATGAGCCCTTTGATCCATCGGACGACCCTGTCCTGCCGCCGCTTGAGCTTCGCCACCCGAGCTGCCTTGGCCGCTGCCTCTGCGACCTCGCGCTCTAGAGCGCCTTGGCGCTCTTTCGACGGAGCCTCCGAGCGTTCATCACTGCCTTCGTAAGCGACCGACGGTAGACCCAAGAGAGGAGCCGCTCGTCCTCACAGGGCTCCACCGGCAGCCCACGGCTGGTGGTGTATCGTCCAAGTCGGAGGAGGAGGCGTCGTGGTCGTCGTAATCATCGCACAAGGAGTCAAAGAGAACGATGAGCCCTTTGAGCCGTCGGACGACCCTGTCCTGCCGCCGCTTGAGCTTCGCCACCCGAGCTGCCTCAGCCGCTGCCTCTGCCACCTCGCGCTCCGGAGCGCCTTGGCACTCTTTCGGCGGAGCCGCCGAGCGTTTGTCACCGCCTTCGTAAGGGATAGGTGGTAGACCCAAGCGAGGAGCCGGTCGTCCTCACAGGGCTCCACTGGCAGCCCGTGGCGGCGGCGCACAAATTCCTCCGCCTCTTCCCTCTCCCTTGCTTGTAGCCTCTCGCGGCAGGCGGCACGCGCCTCGATGCCGGCATGCGCGGCCGGGCCGGTGTGGCGGGCACTAGCACCCACCGTTCCTCTTGCGGAGCAGCGACCGGCAGGGACACAAGATGACGTGAGAGCGGAGGGCGAGCCGGGAAGGGCTAACTCCAGTGTCCGTGTTGTGTGGGAGGGGCCAACTCTGGCATCCGCGCTACGCCGACGAGGGAGAGGTGAGGCAGCAGATCCGAAATTGCCACCCCCCGCGTGTGTACACCTTGGACCTCTCAAGGGAAATGCCAAGGGTTGGCTCCTTGTTGACTGATACGTTTCCGTCGTATCTATAATTTTTGATTGTTCCATGCTAATATTATAAAACTTTCACATACTTTTCGCAACATTTCATATGATTTATTTGGACTAACCTATTGATCCAGTGCCCAGTGCTAGTTCCTGTTTTTTGCATGTTTTCTGTTTCGCAGAAAATCCATATCAAACGGAGTCCAAACACGATAAAAAATTACGGAGAATTATTTTGGAATAATGTGGTTTTGGGACTTGGAATCAATGCAAACGGAGGCCCACAGTGACCAAGAGACACCAGGGCGCGCCCCAGGGGCCAGGTGCGCGGTGGTGGGTTGTGCCCACCTCGTACGTCGGTTGGAGCTCTACTTCAGAAGCAAGGAAGTTTATATCTGAAAAAAAATGTGTTAAAATCTCAGTGCAATCGGAGTTACGGATCTCCAGGAATACAAGAAATGGTTTCGGTCAGATCTGGGGAACGTGAAACAGAAGGGAACAGAGAGACAGATCCAATCTCGGAGGGGCTCCCGCCCCTCCGCCGCCATGGAGGCCATGGACCAGAGGGGGAACTCTCCTCCCATCTAGGGGGGAGGCCAAGGAATAAGAAGAAGGAGGGGGCTCTCTCCCCCTCTCTCCCAATGGCGCCGAAGTGCCGCCGGGGCAAGGATCATGACGGCGATCTACATCAACAATCTTGCTACCGTCAACACCAACTTTCTCCCCCTTTATGCATTGGTGTAACACCCCTGCTCCCTGCTGTAATCTCTACTTAAACATGGTGCTCAACTCCATATATTATTTCCCAATGATCTATGGTTATCCTATGATGTTTGAGTAGATCCATTTTGTTCTATGGGTTAATCATGATCTTGGTTGGTATGATTGTATATTTTATTTATGGTGTTGTCCTACAGTGCCCTCCGTGTCACGCAAACGGAGGGGCCCTCGCTGTAGGGTGTTGCAATATGTTCATGGTTTTCTTATTGTCGGCGTTGCGGGGGTGACGGCAGCCTAAACGTGGATAAGTGGGTTATGGCATATGGGAGTAAAGAGGACTTGATACTTAATGCTATGGTTGGTTTCACGACCTTAATGATCTTTAGTAGTTGTGGATGCTTGCTAGGGGTCCAATCATAAGTGCATATGATCCAAGTAGAGAAAGTATGTTAGCTCATGCCTCTCCCTCATGTAAAATTGCAAGAATGATTACCGGTACTTGTTATTGATTGCCTAGGGACAAATGAATTTCTTATTGACAAAAGCTATCCACTTTAATTATCTAGCAATTTACTCATAATTTTATTCTTTTAAAATAGTTTCATACTTGTTTTAGGTAAAACAAATGTTAAGTGTGCGTAGAGTTGTATCGGTGGTCGATAGAACTTGAGGGAATATTTGTTCTACCTTTAGCTCCTCGTTGGGTTCGACACTCTTATTAATCGAAGAAGGCTAAAAACGATCCCCAATACTTGTGGGTTATCATTGATATCGAGGTCGGAGTCGGAGCGGCTGTTGGCACTGGACATGGTCGCCAGAGTCGTCTGAGTGGATTGAAATAGGAGAAATCAAAGTAGGGGGGAAGAACAGACAGAGCAAGAGCGGAGTGAACTAAGCTATATGTTGTAGGGTGGAACCCTAATTGATGATCTTTTCACACTTGGAGGGGGAAGGGTTGAACAACAAGAACAACAAGATGAATCACTCAACAATCCCAAATCACACATCCACTAGAATAGCATACCTGAGATACACAAGTATAAAATGAACAATCAAGGGAAAATAGCACAAAGGTAAGGTTCTTCCCACTCCAAAGGAGATGAGGTCTTGATGATCTAGAGAGATCATTCTCCCTTAGGAGGTCTTGATGATCTAGAGAGATTCTTCTCCCTTTGGAGGTCTTGATGATCCTATGATGGGGATCCTCCTCCCTTGAGAGGTCTTGATCCCCAAGAGGGAGGTACAAGGAAGAAATCTCTCTCTAGTAGTCTCAAATACTCTGCTAACCCTAACAAATGACCTAGGTACATAATATATAGGTGGTCGGAGGTGAGAGACGAGTGGAAGGGCAAAATAGGAAGTCTTCAGAGAGCTCCTTGTGTAGCCCGTGCGCACGGGCTAAGTAGACCCCGTCAGCACGGTACATGCCCGTGTTCATGGGGTTCCCGGGTGCTTCACCTTAGGGGCCTGTGGGCACGGTGTTGGAGATATGCCTTAGAGGCGATCATGTGATGATGATATTACCCTATGTATTCATGAGTCTTTTGTATTGTCCTTGAACATCATAAATGATATGTGTCAATTAGTATGCGACTTGTTTGTGGAACAATGTATTGTATGATGATCATTCTAATGGTCCCTAGTTGATAAGGTTATGCGAACACATATCCTTGACTAGTATATGACTCGATTAATGACTATGTTTCAAAAGGTATGTGCATGGAGATGCTAAACCGATAGTATGGACATGGGGATGGAGATCACCGAGTTGAACATACCCACTTTGAGACGCAGTGAGATATTGTCATCTGTTAGTCTCAAGTATAATGTATATGCCATGTCCTAGACTTGAGGCCCTCGCATGTTCTCGGGACAAGGATCGACTCACTTAGGGTATATCAAATGCTACTCCGTAACTGGGTAGTTATAAAGCTAGCTTTTGGGTGAGTCATGAGACATGCCGCGTGATAACCCACAAGTATAGGGGATTGCAACAATTTTCGAGGGTAGAGTATTCAACCCAAATTTATTGATTCGACACAAGGGGAGCCAAAGAATATTCACGAGTATTAGGAGTTGAGTTGTCAATTCAACCACACCTGAAAGACTTAATATCGGCAGCAAAGTATTTAGTAGCAAAGTAATATGGAAGTAACGGTAACAGTGGAAAAAGTAACAACAGTAGTTTTGTAGTGATTGTAACAGCAGTAGCAACGAAAGTAACTTAGCAAGATCAATATGTGAAAAGCTCGTAGGCATTGGATCGGCAATGATAATTGTGTTGGACGATATTCATCATGTAGAAGTTATAACCTAGGGTGACACAAAACTAGCTCCAATTCATCAATATAATGTAGGAATGTATTCCGTATATAGTCATATGTGCTTATGGAAAAGAACTTGCATGACATCTTTTGTCCTACCCTCCCGTGGCAGCGGGGTCCTAATGGAAACTAAGGGATACTAAGGCCTCCTTTTAATAGAGAACCAGAACAAAGCATTAGCACTTGGTGAATACATGAACTCCTCAAACTACGGTAATCACCAGCAAGAATCCCAATTATTACCACCCTGGGGTATGCGGATCATAACTCGTAATAGGTGTCTACAACTTGCAAGATAGGATCAAGAACACAAATATATTCATGAAAACATAATAGGTTCAGATCTGAAATCATGGAACTCGGGCCCTAGTGACAAGCACTAAGCATAGCAAAGTCATAGCAACATCAATCTCAGAACATAGTGGATGCTAGGGACCAAACCCTAACAAAACTAACTCGATTACATGATAAATCTCATCCAACCCATCATCGTCCAGCAAGCCTACGATGGAATTACTCACGCACGACGGTGAGCATCATGAAATTGGTGATGGAGGAAGGTTGGTGATGATGATGGCGATGAATCCCCCTCTCCGGAGCCCGAACGGACTCCAGATCAGCCCCCCGATGAAGAACGGGAGGCAGCAGCTGCTCCGTATCATAAAACGCGATGAATCCTTCTCTCCGATTTTTTCTCCCTGAATAGGGTTATACAGAGTTGGAGTTAGGGTCATAGGAGGTCTAGGGGGCCCACAAGCCCTCTTGGTGCGCCCTGGGGGGCACCCCCAGGCTTGTGGCATCTGGGTGGACCCCCTCTTGTTAATTCTTGTGCCAATATTTTTTATATATTCTACAAAAATTCTTCGTAAATTTTCAGGTCAATCCGAGAAATTTTATTTCTGCACAAAAATAACACCATGGCAATTCTGCTAAAAACAGCGTCAATCTGGGTTAGTTTCATTCAAATCATGCAAGAGTCCAAAACAAGGGCAAAAGAGTTTGGAAAAGTAGATACGATGGAGACATATCAACTCCCCCAAGCTTAACCCATTTCTTGTCCTCAAGCAATTCAGTTGACAAACTGAAAGTGACAAAGAAAAACTTGTACAAACTCTGTTTGATCTTGTTGTTGCAAATATGTCTAGCCAATATTCAGGTTTTCAGCAAAGATTATGAACTAACCATATTGACAATAACATTTAGGTCTCACATTTACTCATATCAATGGCACAATCAACTAGCGAGCAATAATAAAAAATCTCGGATGGCAACACTTTCTTCAAAACAGTCATGATATAATATGACAAAATGGTATCTCACTAGCCCTTTTTGAGACCGCAAAACATAAATGCAGAGCACCCTAAAAGATCAAGGACTGACTAGACATTATAATTCATGGCAAAAGAGATCCAGTCACACTCATACTCAAAACCAATTAAAAGCAAAGCATATAAATGACAGTGGTGCTCTCCAGCTGGTGCTTTTCATAAGAAGATGATGAATCAATAATAAAAGTAAATAGATAGGCCCTTCATAGAGGGGAGCATAAATTTGCAGAGGTGCCAGAGCTCGAGCTTTTTAAAACAGAGATGAATGTAATTTTGAGTGGTGTGCTTTCATTGTCAACATAACAACCAAGAGATCTCACTGTCTTCCATGCTAGATACATTATAGGCAGTTTCCAAACAGAATGGTAAAGTTTTTACTCCCCCTCCACCAACAATCACACTCCACGGCTAGCCGAATCCACGGGTACCATCCATACCAACAATAGTCCTGGGGGAGTTTTGTTTGGTTATTATATTTTGATTCGATTTAGAGCATGCAACTGGGCATCCCGAATACAAGCCACTTTCTCATGAATGACAAGTGAATAAACACTCATTTGTGAGAATAACCCACCTAGCATGGAAGATACTGACATCCCCTAGTCGCTACATGAGCGATTCAGGCATACAAAAAAGATTATTATTTGAAGGTTTAGAGTTTGGCACATGCAAATTTACTTGGAACGGTAGGTAAATACCGCATATAGGTAGGTATGGTGGACTCGTATGGAACAACTTTGGGTTTAAGGAAGTGGATGCACAAGCAGTATTCCCGCTTAGTACAAGTGAAAGCTAGCAAATAGATTGAGGAGCGACCAGCTAGAGAGCGACAATGGTCATAAACATGCATTGAGGTTAACCAACATTGAGTGCAAGCATGAGTAGGGTATAAATCACCATGAACACAAATATCATGGAGGCTATGTTGTTTTTGTTTCAACTACATGCGTGAACATGTGCCAAGTCAAGCCACTTGAATCATTCAAAGGAGGATACCATCCTATCATACTACATCATAACCATTTTAAAAGCATGTTAGCACACAAGATAAACCATTACCCACTCCTAGATAATTAAGCATGGCATGAGTAACTATAATCTCTAATTGTCATTGCAAACATGTCTCATTCATAATGGGCCAAATCAAGAACAATGAGCTAATAGTATTTACAAAAACAAAATAGGTCGAGTTCATACCAGCTTTTGTTCATCTCAATCATTTCATCATATATCATCATTATTGCCTTTCACTTGCACGACTGAACGGTGTGGATAATAATAAGAGTGCACGTACATTGGACTAAGCTGGAATCTACAACATTTATTCAAAGGAGAAGAGAAGGTAATATGGGCTCTTTGTTAGATCAACAATAATGCATATGAGAGCCACTCAACATTTTCATCATGGTCTTCTCCCTTCGACCCCAAAGAAAAGAAAAGAATTTCAAAGAAATACACTGAAATATTTTTTGAGTTTTTGTTTTTCTAAAGAACGTAAAATGAAAACGAGAAAAATAATTTACACGGGAAAGCTCCCAACAAGCAAAAGAAGAACGAGAAATGATTTACATCTATGCCCCTAATTTGCGCCCACTCTTAGATTTACCCCTAATTTCAAAGCCCGCTCAAATTTGCCCCTGCGCCGTTAGGTTCACTTACAGAAATACCCTTCTGTGCCGTTACTGTCCGGTCAAAGCAGGTCAAACCCGGTCAAAGGGCTTTGACCATCCTGAAAAAAATAGTAAAAAAATTCTAAAAAATCTGAAAATTTGTGGGATCAAAGATTTTTTGTTGTGTTTGGACATTGGAGGGGCTTGTGGAGAAAAAAAACAAAATTTGGCTCAGGAAAAATGACTATTTTATTTTTTTTCTTGCTAGAGCTACTCGCATGTCATCTGATCACAAAAACTTGCAAGCACCTTGTGCACCCAAGCCACTTTGATGCCAAAAAATTTCATATTTTTTAATTTTTTTCTGCTATTTTATTTCAAATTTATTGTTCACAAGCGTGCAGATTAACTGTTTTTCCTCGCCACGAGCTCCTGAAATGTCCAAATAGCACGAAAATTTGCACACACCTTGGGCACATGAGTATGTTCGATCTCACAAAATTTTAGATTTTTTTGCTATTTTTTTCAGGACGGTCAAAGCTGTTTGACCGGACGGTAACGACGCAAAAGGGCATTTCTATAAGGGCACCTAACGGCGGAGGGGCAAATTTGAGCAGGCTTTCGAATTAGGGGTATATCTGATTAGGTGGTTCGAGTTAGGGACAGAAATGCAAATGGCCCTTTCTTTTAATATTACTACTAAATAATCTGAAAAGATAAACTAGAAAGAAGTGAGAACTATTTTTTTGGATTTTATCAAAGTTTTCAAAGATACAACAAGAAAGCAAGAAAAATAAACTAACATGGATAATACAATAAAAAGTATGAGCACCGACAACTAGAATGAATGTGTGAACATGAATATAATGTTGGTGAGAAATATGTACTCCCCCGAGCTTAGGCTTTTGGCCTAAGTTGGTCTAGGGCCACAGCTTGAAATAACCCTCTCCTCGATACTCCGGAGGGTCATGAGGGATCCACTGGTTGGAGAGCTCCTATGGCTTCCACTAATAAACAAGCTCCTGATACGAATCAGGAACTGGTGCTGGCTCAGGTGCTGGGGGTTGTGAAAGACCCCAAAATATGTAGATGTCCTTGGGCATAATAGTGTACCTGCCTGAATAAATATCGAACAAAGAAGGTGCAGGCAGAGCAATAGTCTCACAAGTACCCTGACTAAATACTAGGTTGTAGAGGAGTCGTTTGTCATCGTCTTTCTTAATAAAATCGTGTGCTACCATACTGGCATAGTTTAAATATCTAGTGGGTAACAACATCTCCTCCTCCTCATCAAGCCTAATGGGTATCTCAAAATGTCTAGCAAGGCAGGAGGCATAGATACCTCCAAAGATAGGGCCCTTCGAGCGGTTTGTGTTTAACCGCCGAGCAACAATAGCGCCCAAACTAAAATTTCTATTACAATATAGAGCATGGTGTAAAATAGAAAGGTCAGGGGCACTAAGGCCTCCACTCTCCCCACGACCAATCAAACATCTCCCAGCAAATAATGAGTAATAGCGTAAAACAGGAAAAATGTAAGCTAGCCACTCTCGCTTCCGACACCCCTCTCTTTTCCCCCATAGTAGTTTCAGCAATAAAGTCCTCCATGTATCTAGGACGTGGTTCACTCACGCTACCCTCATAAGGTAATTTGCAAACATCACAAAAATCATAAAGTGTCATTCGCTTAGGCACATCATACAAGTGAAATTCTACCATGGGAGGATCCTTCCTAGAATGAAAGTGAAAATTTTGCATGAAGGTATTAGTGAGAAGGAGATACTTGTTACACTTATCTTGGAGGAAGGCGGTGATGCCGGCATTCTCCGCCAAATAATAGAAATCATCATAAATTCCGGCCTCCCTCAAGAACACATCACTTGTCCATTCACATGGTCGAACCTCCGCAGTGCGAGAAAGGATGTGCTTGGGCTTCTTCCTCTCCTCATTCTCATTTCCCTTTGAATTCCGGCTTGAAGAACCCCTTAACCACCTCCTCATGGTTTTTATTTCCTCTGAAATTTTCTGAAATTTTTAGTGACTTGAAATAAAAGTGAACAAAACTCAACAAGATTGATAGTAACTACTCTCACAAGTGTCTAGAGGCTATATCATGCAACAAAACTACCTTGGATCATATAAATTTGACATGCAAGCTCAAGAACAGGGTCACCATAGCAGCAAAAATTTGCAATATATAAAGCACTAGAACAAAAACTAATTGGACCATTGGAGGAGTCACATACCAATGAACAATCCCCGGAAACAATTTCGGAAATAAAGCTCCGAGCAAGGATATAAAAAATGGTAGCAAAATGAGCTAGAACACGGGTTTGAGCAATGGTGGGATTTTTCTGGAGGAAGACGAAGTGAATGGGTGCTGGTATAAGTGAGGGGGACCCACATGGGACCCATAAGCCCTGTAGGCGCGCCTAGGGGGTGGGTGCGCCCTGTGGGCTTTTGGCCCACTGGTGCACCCCCCTGATGTGTTTTCAGTGCCAAAAATTCTTAAACATTTCAGAAAAAATCATAGTAATTTTTCTAGGCTTTGGAGAAATTTTATTTTTTGGTCATTTTTATTGCACGGATAATACAGAAAACAAAAAAATAATAGTATTTTTCTTTATTTATTCTAAATAACAGAAAGTAAAAAGTAGAACTACTGCAGGATGCTCCTAATGCGACACTACGATTAGAGACCCTTCGACGAAACTTTCTGCGATGCAATAATTAGAAACGATGGTGTAAAAAATTATCAAAAAGTGGAAAACATTTGCGACAGAGGATGCATCAAACACGGTTCAGATTTTAGTTGCGTGTGTGATGCAGGGCATACGGTTCAGTTCAATTAACTTTTTACAATGAGGAGGAACAAAAGAAACGAGCAGCCAGATGAAGGTGTGTGCGATATACATCATACGGTTCACTCGAATGAACTGTTTGTGATTAGGCAAAACAAAAGAAATGGTCAGTCAGATCAAGGTGTGTGCGATATACGACATGTGGTTCACTCGGATGAATTGTTTGCATTGAGACAAGAGAACAGAAACGGTTCAATATAACAAGATGTGTGTGATACACGGAAAATAAGTCTGTAATTAGAAATGTGTGCGAAGACCGATAATAACACAGACGATTGCTTCTAATAAGACGTATGTGATATGCTTTGTCTACACAACATCTATTGGCCATTGGGGGACGGGCGGTCATCCGGATACGCCATAAGGATGCGAAAAGGCCTATATTAGCAAGGACTAGCTGTTCCACCAGTAGCTCATGTAAGAGAACTCTCAAGTTAAGTGTGCTCAGGCTGGAGCAACCATCGAATGGGTGATTGGATGGGAAGTTGTGTTGATGTTAAATTAACTGATAGGATGGGTCGTATTTGTCAAATTAAATGACTGATATGACCCATCCCATGAGTTAATTTAACCTCGAGATCCTTGTTTTTTAACACATGTTAAAGAAGGTCTACCATATTACTTTTTGACAATGTGCGATCCGTGGCATACAATTGATCCATCCGACCTATTTGTGATGGAATAAGCCGTGTGTGTTGTGTGCAAATGCTTGCTAGTATTCAACCGTTTGCGATTGAAGAATTCATCACCGACGGGTTCCCTAGTATGGTTCGTGTTCATCTGATCACCATCTACTTCTTGTGCTAGCTCCATTAATTGATGACATTTTATGAACACGCCACCGTTTCCCGCCATTTCCTCACCTGTTTCCCGCCACCCAGTGATATTGCGCATAAACCTAGGTGGCGCGCGATGCACGGAGGCAACAAGCGCATCCTGTAGCACATCCACCTTTTCCAAGCATCCAACCCACCAAAGCGCCGCCTCGGCCATCAACCTCGTCGACGAGGAAAACGAGCAGGCACCACGGCCTGTCGAGGCCGAGGCGCTCCCTGGCAATGCGATGGATGACATCGTGATGCGCGTCATCGCCAGGGTTGAGCAGACCTTTGGCGCATGGCGCTTGAGCGCCGCGGATCAAGATAGGCATGTCAGTGCCGACAGGCTGCAGCTCGCTGCTCAACATGATCGATGGCACGCCGCAGAGCAAGCTAGGCGCATCCGCGCCGATAGGCTGCGGCTCGCCGCACGGCAAGACCGTTGGAGCGTCGCAGAGCGAGAGGCGCGGCGCGCCGCACAGCAAGAGCGGATCCATCGGCGCTTGCCTGCTGTCGACACGGCATCGCAGCTGGGTACATGTCCCGACAGTACCCTCATTCCTCGCCAGGAGTAGGCAGAGGCCCTCAGCGCTGTACTTGCACCAGAGGTCGGCCCCGTCGTACTTGCACCGGACGCCCGTCGCACCATTCGCCTTGTCCGTGCCCCGCTGGATGCTAACACGCTGGTCCATAGGCTCGACCGTCTCCTTGGCCCAGGTGTCCACCTGGGCGAAGTAGAGGAACATGGCCGTCGCATCCTCGAGCTGGTGATCTCCGATGAAATAGCCAACTTGGAGCTCGAGATCGCGCTCCAGATGTACCGCGAGCATGTCGACCACTTGGATGAACGCATGCGCGTGTTCAGGCAGAGCCTAGAGCTACCGTGGGCAAGGGCTGCTGGTCATGGTCTCATGGACGCGTTTTATTTTGTTGAGTCGTTTCGACGTGGATAGTTATGTATTCACAGCAATCGTAGTATTGCTCTGTTTATTCCTCTGTTTCAATCTGTGTACTCTATTTTCTGTTCTAATATGTTCTGTTTCAATGTGTGTATATACGCTTTCCATTCTGTATATGTGGATGATAACAACTAGATTCAAATTAGTATACAAAAACAAATAGAAAATGGAATTCATAATATATATATATATATTAATTGTTCATTAGTTCATCACAGAATATATATATAATATCATCACATATACGTGATGATACTTAACTACTAGGTACAATGCATAAAATTGAAAACGAACAATACTAAAACTAATAATCCCTCCTGGGGGCAGTATACCGGCAGCACCTCGCCAGCAGCTAGCTGGTGCGCGGCGTCTTCCCAGTGCGGAGGTAGTACTCCGCCTCCTCCGCCTCGCAGCACTAGACGAACTGATCTGCCTCTTGCCGGCGGACGCGCGCGAACGATCTTGCCATTTCGTTGGGCGCCCACCGGAGCTCCTCATCGGTGGCATGCTGGAGCTTATCGGCCCACCTCCATGCAGCGATGAGGCGCCCAACGCCTATGACCTTCCTCGTGAAGTACCCGTCTTTGTACACCTCCTTGGCACGACGACGCGCCCTCCCCCAAAGCTTCGCCGCCTCCTTTTTCCAGGCGGCGTCACGGGCTTCACAGGCCGCCTGGTACCTGGCTTCCTCCTCCACCATCTCCTTCTTGAATGCCACTTATCTGGCTTTCTCAGCCGATGGCAGCGACTTCCATAGACAAAGATTGTACTGGCCCCAAAACCAATCAAAGTTGGGGGTCCGACGCAACCTCGTCCGGCGGTGCGTAGGGGTCCTCGTCGCTGCTATTCGAGTGAGCGTCCTTGGGGGGCGAAGACTCCTCGTCAGTGTGTGGGCAGACCGGCGGCACCATGGCAGAGATTTGAGAGAGAGAGGGCGAGCGAGGGGAAGATGTAGATGAGAATGCAAGCAGGACGACGTGAGCAAGTTAGTATTTATTGGCGGGCGAAATCTAGATCGACGGGGATAGTACACACGCCGGTAACTGGATTTACGAGTAGTGTAGTTTGAATTACACACGATTCCCGCAGAAAAATCCGTGTGTGAACATAATAGCTGACGGTTTCCAATACAGAACCGTGTCTGATTAATGATCCCCGCCACTCACCTACCAAACCTTGAGCCGCGAGATAGAGTGCCAATCATGTGGGGGCCGGTTGTCTTGCTAGATCTTTACATTTTCTTTTTTGAACACCAAATATTTACATCGTTTGATGATTTTTTAACTCGCACACAAGTACACAAAAATATGATTTTCAAACTGTTATGGATAGGCATTGCATGTAGATGTAGTTCAAATTTGAATTACGGTCACTAAATGGCTAGAAAATCACTTAAGTGTCTTTAAAAGGTCAAATCACCCCTGAAATTTTCCAATGACAGTTGTAGTAGTGCAAGTTAAACGTAGAAACAAATTGTAGGTCGTAAGAGGAAGCTATCTCCCGTTCATCATCAAACATGCATTGTTTCCTCTCGGAACCACCTGTCTTCTAGTGAGTTGCTCCGGTTTGTGAGGGGTGTGTGTCCAAACTTTCGTCAAACATGCCAATTTTTTCACCACATCATCTTGGTGGCATGATATTACATCAAGCAAGGTTTCATGTGTTTCTGATTTTTTTTTAATTTTTTGGAATTAAAATGCCATGTCACTCCATGCATACATATGCATGTGTCCATGACGTGAGACAAATATGTTTGAAAATTCCTTCTAATTTACTAGACATGGAATTAATTCGCACACAAGTACACAAATATGATTTTTCAAACCGTTATGGTTAGGCGTTGCATGTAGATGTAGTTCAAATTTGAATTACGGTCATTAAATGGCTAGAAAATCACTTAAATGTATTTAAAAGGTCAAATGACCCCTAGAATTTTCCAAAATTTCACACTACAGTTGTAGTAGTGCATGTTAGACGTAGAAAAAAAATTAAAGGCCGTAAGAGGAAGCTATCTCCCGTTCGTCATCAAACATGCATTGTTCACTCTCGGAACCACGAGCCTTCTAGTGACTTACTCCGGTTTGTGAGGGGTGTGTGTCCAAACTTTCGTCAAACATGCCAATTTTTTTACCACATCATCTTGGTGGCATGACATTACATCAACCAAGGTTTCATGCGTTTCTGATTTTTTTTAATTTTTTGGAATTAAAATGCCATGTCACTCCATGCATACATATGCACGTGTCCATGTCGTGAGATAAATATGTTTGAAAATTCCTTCTAATTTGCTACACATGGAATTAACTCACACACAAGTATACAAATATGATTTTTCAAACCGTTATGGTTAGCCGTTGCATGTAGATGTAGTTCAAATTTGAATTACGGTCATTAAATGGCTAGAAAATCACTTAAATGTCTTTAAAAGGTCAAATGACCCCTAGAATTTTCCAAAATTTCACATTACAGTTGTACTAGTGCATGTTAAACATAGAAAAAATTGAAGACTGTAAGAGGAAGCTATCTCCCGTTCGTCATCAAACATGCATTGTTCCCTCTCGAAACCACGAGCCTTCTAGTGGGTTGCTCCGGTTTGTGAGGGGTGTGTTTTCAAACTTTCGTCAAACATGCCAAATTTTTTACAACATCATCTTGGTGGCATGATATTACATCAATCAAGGTTTCATGTGTTTTTGATATTATTTTTAATTTTTTGGAATTGAAATTCCATGTCACTCCATGCTCAATTGTGTCATAGCCGTTAGACCAATATGTTTGAAAATTCCTTCCAATTTACTACACATGGGATTAAATCGCACACAAGTACACAAAATATGAGTTTTCAAACAGTTACGGTTAGCTGTTGCATGTACGTGTTGTTCAAATTTCAATTATGGTCATTAAATGTCTAGAAAATCACTTAAATGTCTTAAAAGGTCAAATGACCACTGAAATTTTCCAAAATTTGACATGAGAGTTGTATTAGTACTACAAAATTTCTCGTACATTTAAAACACCATCCGTTGCCACTTTACTCCAAATTTGTCTTTCACAGCTAATAAAAAATATTTACAACATCACACACAGTTGTTTTCGAGGAACTGTTTGCGATGAAAATATCTGGGTCTATTTAAGTCTCCATCCTCAAGCTTCGCCGGCTCGTCTTCTCCTTTGCCGGCAGCCCCTGAATCCCCAAATCTCGATCCCCATTCCTGCACCCCCTTCTTGCAAAGATGATGCCATGGAAACGCTTTGTGAAGGCCCGTACGATGGTCGCGTCCCCCCCCCCCCCCCCCCCCCCCCCCCCCCCCGCGCTTCGCCGCCTACGCCGAGAGCACGGATGCCTACGCCGAGAGTGCCGCCGCATCTGCATTGAGCGTGGCCGGTTCCATCGAGAGGGCATCTGTGGCAGCCGAGACGGCTGCAGCTGCTGCTGCGACGGCGGCTGCAAATGCCAAGAGCGCTCGAGCTGCCGTCCGTGCCGCCGATGTCACCCTGGCCCGGGTTGAGGCCATCCACGCCAAGATCGAGGATGCACACGCCAAGATATTCCAGGCCACCTCGGACTCCAGCATGCAACCCACGTCCGAAAAGGCAGTGGTGGCCATGGTGCACCTGCTTCCTCATGAGGTCGTCAAGCGGGAGCTGGAGATGCAGGAGGCGGCGGAGATCGAGGAGCGCCGGGAGGAGGAGTTGCGCGTGGCCGAGGTCGAGGTAGAGAAGAGTTCGTCTATCGAGGAATTGGTGGTGGAGTACCAACGCGAGCTCTGGCGCAGCCACTACTAGGAGTACTACAACCTTGAGGGCGACGCCGAGGACGAGGACAAGGACGCGGTCGACTTCAGCAGGGGGGACGCGGAGTCCCCCAACGGCGGCATGTCGCCAGGACAAGTCATCGACGTCTCATCTCACACCGGCGATGCATAGGCCGGCGCGGCGGCAGATTTGTTAAAATTATGTGTACTTAGGCTTTGCTTTTAATGTTGGTATTTTGTTAGAGCAATGTTTAGGTTAACTTGTCGGATTTTGGGTTCCGGCAGACCCTTAAGGTTCAAACTCTGGGGTGCGCACGAAGATCTTTCCCCTACCGACTCGCGCTTCTATGGCTCGCAAGAAATCTAGGCTAGAAAGAAGAACACACAAGGGACACGAGGTTTATACTGGTTCGGGCCACCGATGTGGTTTAATAACCTACTCCAGTGTGTGGTGTAGTGGATTGCCTCAGGGGCTGATGATGAACAATATAGGGGAAGAACGGCCTCGCGAGAGGTGTTCTTGAGCTGGTGCAGTGTGTTCTACTTGGTCCGGACCTTTCTCTCTTTCTTTCTCTTCTCTCTTTCTTTCTCTCTGGACCTCTCTCTTCTTCTTTTTCCTCCCCCTTGGACCTCTCTCTTATTTTCTTTTTTCCTCCTCCTCTTTTTTGGGCCTCTCCTTCCGGGGGCTAGTCCTATTTATAGAGGCCCTGGTCCTCTTCCCAAAAAATGAGCGGGAAGGGCGCCAACAATTGGCCATTTTGAAGGGGAACATCTAGTACAAGCTATCCTGACCAAAGGTGGTCTTCAGCTGCCAAAAGCACTGGTGATGACGCCGTCTTGGGCTCCACGGTGACCTTCGTCCTGCCGCTCTGCTGGTCTTGGTCTCGTTGCACCGGAATGGTAACCTTTGCCCGATGCCTTGAACTGTGCTTGTTCCCTTTGCACCGAAGGGGAAACAAGGACACTGTGCAGGCCGCCAACCGCCTAATCTTGATCGTCATGGCTTGTGTCACAGGCTCCTCGCGAGGCACCCCTGCCTTGATCTCTCCGCCTCCTCGCGAGCCTGCCTGATGAGGCTACTCCTGAGGAAGGCTCCTGTTGTCTGCCCCGCAAGGCTTGGCCCCTTGCGAGGGTCTTGAGCTTGAGCTGATGAGGCTGGGCCGCACTGGTCCCCTACTCGAGCCACGCCGCAGGCAGGCAAGTCTGGGGACCCCCGTTCCTAGAACACCGATAGTATCCCCCGGGCCCAAGGCGCGCCCGGGCTTGGCTTAGCAGAGAAGCTAAGGGGCAAGCGTGAAGCGTCGCGGGCCCCAATAGCCAGCGGCCTTGGGCGCCGCGTGGCGATTGATTGGACGTGGGCGTCTGCGCTTCCCCACGACGCCTTGTTACGCGCCCGGCTAAGCAGACCCGTAGTTGCACATAGTTGTTCCGTTTTTCGCTGCTCGCTCGCCTCCTACCATTCCTTCTTCTTCGAGCTCCAACCTCCGCCGCCAATACAGCTCGAGCTCTTCCCTCTTTCCATCGCCATGGCGCCAACAAAGTAAGGAAAGGGGAAGAAGCCCGCGCCTTCGCCCCACTCATCTCCGATGGCGGCCCCCGCCGTTGATCGGTCGATCATACTCAATCCAGAAGCCCTGAACAAGGTCCGCTTTGCCCTTTCCACTATCTTCAATGAGTGCGGCAGGACCACAGTCTGGCCTGCGTCCCATGCCTCCCTGGATAGGATCGTCACGGGGGTCCGATTCTTCGCCGATGCCCTGTGGGCAGGTCTGGTTCCCCCCTTTTCCGCTTTCTTCAATGCGGTGCTCTCCCATTATCAGATCCGCATGATGCACCTCGGGCATGAGTCCATCACCCTTCTGGCTGTCTTTGCTTTTGTTTGCGAGGCAATGGTAGGCATTCCTCCTTCCGTTGCCCTGTTGCGCCACTTCTTTTCCTTGCGCTTGAGCGACCCCACTCAGTGCTCAGGGTGCGTGGGCTTCTTCACCGTGCCAGAGACGGCCGCTTCAGGGATCGACTTCGGCCTTCCTCCTTCTGAGGCCAGGTTTAGAGAGTGGAGGCTGTATGTGGATGTTGGAGTGCCCAACCCTCAGCTCTCGCACCCGACCTCGCCTGCTGTTCCCCACTCGGGCTGGGACCATGAGATGCTCATGAGCCCCCGGCTCGCCTTCGTCTGGCGCCGCTTCCAGAGTTTGAGGGAGCTCAATGTGACTGCGCCCAAGGTGGTGAAGGAGTTCCTCCAATGCCGCATTGCTCCTCTCCAGCGCCAGTCTCGCCGGATGTGGGACTTTGCGGGGCATAGAGACCGCATGCGACTTCAGGAGGAGGACTTGGCGCCTGAAGTGTCGCGGACGGTGCTCAGGGTCTTGACTAGCGATCCTTCCCCAAGCAGCCTTCGGCATGATGGTGCCCTTTTGAATCTTTGCTCTAGCAGGGCCGATTTTGTGAGGCAGATGCCCAGCTTCGACGAGTGGGGGCTGCGCCCGGCTGGCTTTACGGGGCCCCGTGAGAACCCAGCCACCGTGGTTGCTCCCCCTGTCGTCCACAGTGGTCCTTCCTCAGGCGATAGAGCGGGGAGACGAGAATCGGCGGGAGCTGAGGCGACTGATGTCGAGGTGCCGATGCCGCGAGAAGCCCTGAAGGCAGCAACTCCCGAGGCCCGCCCTGGAGCGGCGGCTGGCGCGAAGTTGCGGCCCTAGGCTCTTGAAGCTGGGGCTCCCGAGGCCCCGGCCGTTCCTTGCGAGGCGTTGCCTGATGGCGTCCCCCAGGCCGGCTCCTTCGGCGCTGATCTTCTTGATGCTTCTTCCGCGCCCCAGGCCGACCCCTGCGTCGGGCGCTTAGGCTGGTTCCGTGTAGATTTTGAGGCCCTCCGCAAGAGGAAGGAGGCCTTGGGTGGCGACGACCGCCCTTGCCGCTTGTTGAAGCGCAGGAAGTACTTCTCCATGGACGAGTAAGTCCTCTTCTTTCTCTGCTCATTTACTTTACTATCCCTGCGGCCGATTGTGGCCTTTCAGGCCCCGTCCTACCAAATTCGCCGAGTCGGCCCAGGAGCCAGCCCCCAAAGCTTCGCCTTCTCCGCTGGCTCTAGGCGCGCCAAGCTTGAGTGGCACCCCCGCTGCTAGACCGGTCGGTGGAGTGGTCTGTTCCACCGGGCACATTGAGCCTATGCGCCCGTTGTCCTTTCGTCATGAGTCCCCTTGGGGCACATCCGGCTTGCCCGTGTTCCTCCTCTAATCATAGAGGGTGAATGGTTGAAGTCTGCCTTCAGCTCCTCCTCCGTGGGTGGACCGACGCCCGGCTGGATTCCCAGAGGGGTCCATTTGGCGATGGCTAGGGCGCCAGCCCCCAGCCCCGCGCCGGGAGGGGGCATGTCACCTCGGGGCCTTCCGCATACTCCGGTGGAAGAGGGTGATGCAGAAGACGTGCTCAGGCGCGCTCGGGAGCGTCGCACCCTTCGCCAAGAGTTCCTCCAGGGGGCAGCGGATGCGGTGAGCCGGATCGGGGCAGAGCTTGCTGGCGAGGATATGCGCCTCAAGGCCGAAGGTTTTCGCCTTGCTGAGGAGAGGTGCAAACTGAAGGTAGCCATCGCCCTCGCGCGTCACCAACGTGATCTTGACAACGCGAAGGCTGAAGCGTCGCTGGTGGCTTCGCGAGAGGCCTGCTCCCAAGCCGTCGAGGAGGCTCGGGAAGCAGACCGTCGGCGCTGAAATGCAGAGGAGCGCGCATGGGAGCTCCAAGCCTGGAGCAACTCCCTGGAGCAGCAAGTGGAACTGCGGCAGGTGGCCCTTGAGTCGCTGAAGGGGGCCTCCGTCGACCAGGCGGAGCTATTGAAGCGCGAGGAGGCGCTGACGCTGGAGGCCGCCGAGTGCAACCTTGACCTTGAGCAGTTGGAGACGAGGGAGCGCCTGGCTGCCTAGGCAGAGGATGACGTTGCTGCGCGCGAAGTCCGGGCCCAGGAAGAGGTCGACCGCCACGTGGCGGAAGCTCACTCGGCCTTCGAGCGCGAATATGAAGCGAGGTTGGGGCTGATCAGGGCCGAGGCTGAGGGTAGGACTGTGGCCCTCAGGGCCAAACTGGCTGAAGTGATGCGGCGTGCGGACTCATCCGCAGCCGCCCTTGGCACAGCGCAGGCGGAGCTGGCCTCTTCCCGGGCTAAGCTGCTTCTTCTCCAACAGAGGGTTGATGATGCCGAGGCTGTCGCGTAGCGGAATGAGGATGAGATCCGTCGGTGGCGGGTTCTGGAACACATGCATGCCCCATGCTTCGTACGCTCAGGGAGAGGGCCAACACAGCTTTGGGCAACATTTGCGAGACTGGCGCTAAGGAGCCTCATGAGGCCATCTACGCTGGCAAGCTCCACTTTTCACCGACATGGTGACGCTTCTGGAGAACCGCTCCGAGAGGTCCCATTGGCTTGTCGAATAGAGGAGCCGGCCTTGCTCGGGCGTGCCTTCTCCCGTGTCTTCAGCTATCTGCAGGACAGGGACCCCCACTTCGACTTCGACGCTGCCATTGCACCCGTGCCCATAGCCGTCCAGGGCAACCTGGCACAATGGGTGGAGGACAACATGGACGCCCTTGTCAGGGCCTTTGCGTCTGATGATGACAGCGTGATCGTGGCCGCCGATGAAGGCGGCGTTGTGGACGAGCCTGGCACTGTCGCAGGTGTTGGTGGTGGCGGCGACGATGTCAGCGACGCCAGTGATGCCTCCGGGGGTGCCCTAGAAGACGCGGTGAGTGATATGTCCGACTGACCGTATGTCGCTGCTGTTTACCATGCACGAAGAAGGTTCGGGCTCGACCCTGAAGAATGTAAGAGCATTTTGGGAGGGGAGGCCCCTCATCTAAAGGTTTGCGATCAGTATCCTGGTAAACATAACATTGCGTGTGAGCTTAGCTGCTAGCCCGGTAATGGGTCAGTCGACTTGTTTTCCTTTCAACTCCGATGAGTTCCGAGCGGGCCTGCGGGGGCCGCCGCGCCTCGGGTTTCTTCTGATTATCCTGTTGATCCTGCGATGAGAACCTCCGGAGAGGGTACGGTGACAGCGGTCCCGTTTGTAGTCGTGCCTGGCCCAGCCCGGCTCGCGAGGGGCTCGCGAGGGGGGCAGCCGACGCTAACTTTGGACGCAAAGCCAAAATCAGAACACGAGAGATTGCTCGAATGAGAATAAACACCCCTTCCCCAAACACACGCAAGTCTCGAGCTCAAATCCAACTTAAATCCAAACCGAAGAAACTCGTCAACAAGGAAGAAGCGAAAAGCAAAAGGCCGTGTCCGGCACCTAGTCTAGTCTTCGACGTCTTCTCACCAGCGCGGAGCTAAGTGCTACCACTGGGCGTGGGCGGGAGCCCCCGAGGCCTAAGGGCGTCTCTCCGGAGACTCTGGGGCGTGTACAACCCCACTCATTATTACGTGAGAGTGTCACGGGCGGCGAGCTTCACAGGCACTGGGCCTTCTTCACAGGTACCAGCCTTGCTTCATATCGCCTGACGAGGGCCCCGCCTTGCGCCACACTCTGCCGCCATTGACGGTGGCCGGAGACCAAGGACGACGCCAATGGGGTAGAGCAGTCGCAAGCGGTTCCCCTGACGACCACGGGTCCTCTGCCGAGGCAGGCCCTGGGGCACCTCCCCGGCAGAGGGCCTACCTCCTGAGAGCGCCTTGCTCCGACCGCTGCGGGGGTGAACTCGGATCTCGGCCCCTCTCCTGCAGCCCCCTGCACCTTCCTCCTGAGGGATAGGAGGCTGCAGCTTTGGGGCAGCCATCTGCTGCGGCGACCTGTATCTCCTGCGACCCATGGTTAGCATAAGCTTGCTCCTGAGGAATGAGTGGTACCCGATAGTTGCTACCGCCGGTGCAGTTGTCGAGGCTCTCTTGGGGTTCCTGAAAGAGCTCAGCTTCTGGCGCCTCCTCGTCCCAGCCTGGCCCGAGGAATGAGCCATGATCTTCTTCCAGCGCGCACCCCTGATCCACCATGCGGGGCGCATAAGCTTCTGGGTCCACCGCCTCATGGGCCTCGCCGTAGCGCCCCACATGCCACGCAGTCTGGCTTGGAGCGTCGTCTTGGGGGTGATGGCGCGGTGGTCCGTCGAAGCCGGAGGCCACGATGTGCACCACTTCGCTGGCCGGAGGTGGGGCCGGCGCGACTTGTCGCCCGGTGCCGACGGAGGCGTTGGTGCTGAACAGGCCCTGGAGTTTGCTTGAAGTTGCGTGAGCACGTATAATGCCGCCATACGGCCCGCCCTGGACCTGGGGCGGCAGCTGGACGCAGAAGGGAGGTGCTCCTGAGGCGGCGGCGTCCAGGAGCTCGGCTACTCGCTCCAACAACACATCGCGGCCGCCCTCTAGTAGCCGGCACCGCAGCAGCTCTCGGGCCACCGTGAGCGTGGCCCTGGAGTTCGCCTGTTCCCGTCGGGTGTGCGGCGCTGTGGCCGCGGCGTGGTTTGAGGCCCTTGCTGCGGCCCGCACCTGCCATGGTGTGAGGGTAGGCGGCGTCTGGCCGTGTTGCCCGCGCCCTGCAGCGCCCAGCGGAGCACGGGCTTCCTGAGGCGCAAGGTTGAGGTCGCCCTGAGCCGGCGACACGGCGTGGGCGGGCCACGCCGCCCAGTGGTTGGCGTTGGCAGCCGGGTTGCTCGACATCTGAACGGCGAGGCGACGGAACTCGACGCGGAGGAAGAAGGATTCCGGCGCACCCCTACCTGGAGCGCCAAATGTCGGATTTCGGGTTCCGGCAGACCCTTAAGGTTCGAACTCTGGGGTGCGCACGGAGATCTTTCCCCTACCGACTCGCGCTTCTATGGCTCGCAAGAAATCTAGGCTAGAAAGAAGAACACACAAGGGACACGAGTTTTATACTAGTTCGGGCCACCGATGTGGTGTAATAGCCTACTCCAGTGTGTGGTGTAGTGGATTGCCTCAGGGGCTGATGATGAACAATATAGGGGAAGAACGGCCTCGCGAGAGGTGTTCTTGAGCTGGTGCAGTGTGTTCTACTTGGTCCGGACCATTCTCTCTTTCTTTCTCTTCTCTCTTTCTTTCCCTCTGGACCTCTCTCTTCTTCTTTTTCCTCCCCCTTGGACCTCTCTCTTCTTTTCTTTTTTCCTCCTCCTCTTTTTTGGGCCTCTCCTTCCGGGGGCTAGTCCTATTTATAGAGGCCCTGGTCCTCTTCCCCAAAAATGAGCGGGAAGGGCGCCAACAATTGGCCATTTTGAAGGGGAACATCTAGTACAAGTTATCCTGACCAAAGGTGGTCTTTGGCTGCCAAAAGCACTGGTGATGACGCCGTCTTGGGCTCCACGGTGACCTCCGTCCTGCCGCTCTGCTGGTCTTGGTCTCGTTGCACCAGAATGGTAACCTTTGCCCGATGCCTTGGACTGTGCTTGTTCCCTTTGCACCGAAGGGGAAACAAGGACACTGCGCAGGCCGGCGCCCTCCTAGTGCCGCCTAATCTCGATCATCATGGCTTGCGTCACGGGCTCCTCATGAGGCACCCCTGCCTTGATCTCTCCGCCTCCTCGTGAGCCTGCCTGATGAGGCTGCTCCTGAGGAAGCCTCCTGTCGTCCGCCCCGCAAGGCTTGGCCCCTTGGGAGGGTCTTGAGGTTGAGCTGATGAGGCTGGGCCGCACCGGGCCCCCACTCGAGCCATGCCGCAGGCTGCAGGCAGGCAAGTCTGGGGACCCCCGTTCCTAGAACGCCGACATAACTGGCTCTGTTTAATTACTAAAATTGCTCAATTCAGTAAGTGTGGTATGTGTGTTGTACGCTCTTTTGTGTGCCCAAATTAGCAAGCGATGCTAAATTATGCAATGACGTACCTAGGGAAATTTCCACCAAAATTTGAATTATCAAACTCATCCCATGCGCGTAAAGCAGAAGAATCGTTTGCGATGCACACAATCATTCAAAGTGAATGGTCCGGTGGCACCGCACGCAAAGTTTCCCTCCACATTTCCAAAATGTTGGCCTACCGCCAAAATATCTACCCCGGCCCCCTCCCCCCCTCCCCACCCCCTTTCTCCCCCACCACAAGTCACATTTCCCCTCTTTCCTCCTTCCTTCCTTCCTTCCTAAGCTATAGCTGCTTCCTCGCTCTCGTCGTCTAGCATCCTACCGCCGGGGTCGCCATGATCTTCTTCAAATACCTCTCCAGTGGTTCCTCCTCCGGCGATGACTCCTTCACCACCCGGGTATGCCTTTGTTCTCTCTCTCGGGCTATGACTTGGAATGAAGGATTTTTACCCGGCGGTTGATTTGAGTCATTTCTTCCTCTTGTAGCTCCCTAGGACCATTAGTGGCAACAAATGGAGCGGGGTGGCTGAAGATCTATCTGCTCGTTGTCACCATCAATCTCCATGCGTGAAGCTAGTTGCGTTTGAATCTGTGGACAGTGGGAGGAAGTTTCTGGCATGTGAAGAGAAGCTTAGACCCTCTTTCGTTGTTACAAATCATTTGTTAGATGTGATTCAGACACTATCACGGTCCCAACCCATTCATACCACACCTTCAACCAAACGCATCCTAAGATAGTGTCACAGTTTGTACCTAGTCTCCTAAATTGTTGCCATCTCATCAGCGGTGCCATTAGAAAATTATTTGGCACCATGATACGTCTCCATCGTATCTACTTTTCCAAACACTTTTGCCCTTGTTTTGGACTCTAACTTGTATGATTTGAATGGAACTAACCCAGACTAACGTTGTTTTCAGCAGAATTGCCATGATGTTGTTTTATGTGCAGAAAACAAAAGTTCTCGGAATGACCTGGAACTCCACGGAATATCTTACAATAAATAATAAAGATCCTCGCCAAAGATGAAGACCAGGGGGCCCACACCCTTGCCACGAGGGTGGGGGCGCACCCTAGGGGGGCGCGCCCCCTACCTCGTGGGCCCCCTGGAGACCCCCTGACTCCAAATCCAACTCTATATAATTGCTTTCAGGGAGAAAAAAAATAGGAGAGAAGAAATCATCACATTTTACGATACGGAGCCGCCGCCAAGCCCTAAAACCTCTCGGGAGGGCTGATCTGGAGTCTGTTCGGGGCTCCGGAGAGGGGGATTCGTCGCCATCGTCATCATCAACCATCCTCCATCACCAATTTCATGATACTCACCAATTTCATGTATTGACTATGTGCTAATGCTTTGTTCCGGATCTCTATTAAAAGGAGGCCTTAATATCCCTTAGTTTCCATTAGGACCCCGCTGCCACGGGAGGGTAGGACAAAAGATGTCATGCAAGTTCTTTTCCATAAGCACGTATGACTATATTCGGAATACATGCCTACATTACATTGACGAATTGAAGCTAGTTCTGTGTCACCCTATGTTATGACTGTTACATGATGAACAACATCCGGCATAATTATCCATCATTGATCCGATGCCTGCGAGCTTTCCATATACTGGTTTACGCTTATTTACTTTCCCGTTGCTATTGTTACAATCACTACAAAATACCAAAAACATTACTTTGCTTTCGTTACTCTTTTGTTACCGTTACCATCACTATCATATTACTTTGCTACTAAACACTTTGCTGCAGATACTAAGTTTCCAGGTGTGGTTGAATTGACAACTCAGCTGCTAATACTTGAGAATATTCTTTGGCCCCCCTTGTGTCGAATCAATAAATTTGGGTTGAATACTCTACCCTCGAAAGTTGTTGCGATCCCCTATACTTGTGGGTTATCACACCGGTTCAGCAGTTTGTGTAGCCAACTTTGGTCCACACATCCGAGCAGCCAAGCAGTAAAATACTAAATCTTGATGGCACGAAGGAACTAGGCATCGGAGGAATTACGTGCTTTGGAGTCTGGGTCCCTGATTTTTTTCCGCTACATCGACTTACCAGTGTAGGGCACCGGTGCAAGATGTAGCAACAGTTGACTTTACCCCAGTTTTGGCATACATAGTGGACGACCTTAGTGCTATTAGTTCTATGTTACTAAATTTGTGCATGTACACACCTGTTAGTATCAATTTGCTATCATCCAAACACTGTCGCTATGCTGGGCAGTTATATTTACCTTCCTCATAAAATGTTCAATTTGTTATTTATTGTACATGAGTAAGAACTTGTAGCGTTGTTGTATTTCATTATAGCTTCTGATGTTCCAGAATTTGGTTGTTGTCTCAGTAGCAATTTATTCATTTGCACATTGATCTTTTTGAGAAGATATGTCATAATTAACATGTTTCACCGAGGTCTTTCTTTGAAAAACTCCTTTCAAACACTCCTTTATGCTTTCCAGAAAATTCTACATTATTTCCGTTCAACAATATGTCATTCACGTCATTCACATATACTTATCAGAAATGCTGTAGTGCTCCCACTCACTTTCTTGTAAATACAGGCTTCACCGTAAGTCTATATAAAACTATATGCTTTGATCAACTCATCAAAGCGTATATTCCAACTCCGAGATGCTTGCACCAGTTCATAGATGGATCGCTGGAGCTTGCACACTTTGTTAACACCTTTAGGATTGATAAAACCTTTTAGTTGCATCATATACAACTCTTTTTTAATAAATCCATTAAGGAATGTAGTTTTGATATCCATTTGCCAGATTTCATAAAATGCGGCAAATGCTAACATGAGTCGGACAGACTTTTAAGTATTGATACGAGTGAGAAAATCTCATCGTAGTCAACACCTTGAACTTGTCGAAAACCTTTTGTGACAATTCGAGCTTTGTAGATAATAAGACTACTATCAGTGTCCGTCTTCCTCTTGAAGATCCATTTATTCTGAATGGCTCGCCGATCATCGGGCAAGTCAATCAAAGTCCATACTTTGTTCTCATACATGGATCCCATCTCAGATTTCATGGCCTTAAACTATTTTGCGGAATCTGGGCTCATCATCGCCTCCTCATAGTTCATAGGTTTGTCATGGTCTAGTAACATGAATTCCAGAATAGGATTACCGCACCACTCTGGTGCGGAACATACTCTCGTTGACCTACGAGGTTCTGTAGTAACTTGATCTGAAGTTTCATGATCATCATCATTAACTTCCTAACTAATTGATGTAGGCATCACTGGAACTAATTTCTGTGATGAACTACTTTCTAATTAGGGAGAAGGTACAATTACCTTATCAAGTTCTACTTTTCTCCCATTCACTTCTTTCGAGAGAAACTCCTTCTCTAGAAAGGATCCACTCTTATCAACAAAGATCTTGCCTTCGGATATGTGATAGAAGGTGCACCCAACATTTTATTTTGGGTATCCTATCAAGACACACTTCTCCGATTTGGGTTTGAGCTTATCAGGCTGAAACTTTTTCACATAAGCATCGCAAACCCAAACTTTAAGAAATGACAGTTTAGGTTTCTTGCTAAACCACAGTTCATAAAGTGTCATCTCAACGGATTTTGAGACGGTGCCCTATTTAACGTGAATGCAGCTGTCTCTATTGCATAACCCCAAAACGATAGTGGTAAAATCGGTAAGAGACATCACAGATCGCACCATATCTAATAAAGTACGGTTATGACGTTCGGACACACCATAACGCTGTGGTGTTCCAGGTGGTGTGAGTTGCGAAACTATTCGACATTGTTTCAACTGAAGGCCAAACTCGTGACTCAAATATTTCGTCTCCGCGATCAGATCGTAGAAACTTTATTTTCTTGTTATGATGATTCTCCACTTCACTCTGAAATTCTTTGAACTTTCCAAACGTTTCAGACTTGTGTTTCATTAAGTAGATATACTCATATTTTCTCAAATCATCTGTGAAGGCCAAAGAAAATAACGATACCTGCCGCGAGCCTCAACACTCATCGGATCGCATACATCGGTATGTATTATTTCCAATAAGTCAGTGGCTCGCTCCATTGTTCTGGAGAACGGAGTCTTAGTCATATTGCACATGAGGCATGGTTCGCAAGCATCAAATGATTCATAATCAAGTGATTCCAAAAGTCCATCCGCATGGAGTTTCTTCATGCGCTTTACACCAATATGACCTAAACGGAAGTGCCACAAGTATGTTGCATTATCATTATCAACTTTGCATCTTTTGGCATCAATATTATGAATATGTGCATCACTACAATCGAGATTCAATAAACCATTTATATTAAGTGTATGACCATAGAAGGTTTTATTCGTGTAAACAGAAAAACAACTATTCTTTGACTTAAATGAATAACCGTATTGCAATAAATAAGATCCAATCATATCCATGCTCAATGCAAACACCAAATAACATTTATTTTAGGTTCAACAGTAATCCCGAAGGTAAAAGGAGTGTGTGATGGTGATCTTATCGACCTTGGAATCATTTCCAACACACATCGTCACCTTCCCCTTAACTAGTCTCTATTCATTTTGCAACTCCTGTTTCGGGTTACTAATCTTAGCAACTGAACCGGTATCAAATACCCTAGGGTTACTATGAACACTAGTAAAGTACACATCAATAACATGTATATCAAATATACTTTTGTTCACTTTGCCATCCTTCTTATCCGCCAAGTATTTGGGGTAGTTCCGCTTCTAGTGACCATTCCCTTTGCAGTAGAAGCACTCAGTTTCAGGCTTAGGTCTAGCTTTGGGCTTCTTCACGGGAGTGGCAACTTGCTTGCCATTCTTCTTGAAGTTCCCTTTCTTTACCTTACCCTTTTACTTGAAACTAGTGGTCTTGTCAACCATGAACACTTGACGCTTTTTCTTGATTTCTACCTTCGCCAATTTTAGCATCGCGAAGAGCTTGGGAATCGTTTCCGTTATCCCTTGCATATTATAGTTCATCACGAAGTTCTAGTAACTTGGTGATAGTGACTAGAGAACTCTGTCAATCACTATCTTATCTGGAAGATTAACTCCCACTTGATTCAAGTGATTGTAGTACTCAGACATTATGAGCACATGCTCACTAGCTGAGCTATTCTCCTCCATCTTGTAGGCAAAGTACTTATCAGAGGTCTCATACCTATTAACACGGGCATGAGTCTGAAATACCAATTTTAGCTCTTGGAACATCTCGTATGCTCCGTGGCGTTCAAAACATTTTTGAAGTCCCAGTTCTAAGCCATAAAGTATGGTGCACTAAACTATCAAGTAGTCATCATACCGAGTTTGTCAAACGTTCATAACGTCTGCATCTGCTCCTGCAAAAGGTCCGTCACCTGGCGGTGCATCAAGGACATAATTCTTCTGTGCAGCAATGAGGATAATCCTCAGATCACGGAGCTAGTCCGCATCATTTCTACTAACATCTTTCAACATAGTTTTCTCTAGGAACATATCATAAATAAAACGGGGAAGCTATACACGAGGAATTGATCTACAACATAGATACGCAAATACTATCAGGACTAAGTTCATGATAAATTTAAGTTCAATTAATCATATTACTTAAGAACTCCCACTTAGATAGACATCCCTCTAGTCATCTAAATGATCACGTGATCCAGATCAACTAAACCATGTCCGATCATTACGTGGGATGGAGTAGTTTTCAATGGTGAACAACACTATGTTGATCATATCTACTATATGATTCATGCTCGACCTTTCGGTCTCAGTGTTTCGAGGCCTTATTTGCATATGCTAGGCTCGTCAAGTTTAACCCGAGTATTCTACTTGTGCAAAACTGGCTTGCACCCATTGTATGTGAACATAGAGCTTATCACACCCGATCATCACGTGGTGTCCCAGCACGACGAACTGTAGCAACGGTGCATACTCAGGGAGAACACTTGTACCTTGAAATTTAGTGAGGGATCATCTTATAATGCTACTGCCGTACTAAGAAAAATAAGATGCATAAAGGATAAACACCACATGCAATCAAATAAGTGATATGATATGGCCATTATCATCTTGTGCCTTTGATCTCCATCTCCAAAGCATCATCATGATCACCATCGTCACCGGCTTGACACCTTGATCTCCATCGAAGCATAGTTGTCGCTCGCCAACTATTTCTTCTACGACCATCGCTACCGCTTAGTGATAAAGTAAAGCAATTACATGGCGATTGCATTTCACACAGTAAAGCAACAACCATAAGGCTCCTACCAGTTGCCGATTACTTTTACAAAACATGATCATCTCATACAACAATTTATATATCATCATGTCTTGACCATATCACATCACAACAAGCCCTGCAAAAACAAGTTAGATGTCCTCTACTTTGTTGTTGCAAGTTTTACGTGGCTACTACGGGCTTCTAGCAAGAACCATTCTTACCTATGCATCAAAAACACAATGTGGTATAGTGATTGCTTTTTGATCTTCAGAAAGAACCCTGTTCATTGAATCCGATTCAACTAAAGTTGGAGAAACTGACACCCGCCAGCCACCTGTGTGCAAAGCACGTCGATAGAACCAGTCTCTTGAACGCGGTCATGTAATGTCGGTCCGAGCCGCTTCATCCAACAATACCGCCGAATCAAGAAACAACTAGTGACGGCAAGCAATATGAATATACCCATGCCCACAACTCCTTTGTGTTCTACTCGTGCATATAACATCTACGCATAGACCTAGCTTGGATGCCACTGTTGGGGAACGTAGTATTTCAAAATTTTACCTACGATCACGCAAGATCTATCTAGGAGAAGCATAGCAACGAGCGGGGAGAGTGTGTCCACGTACCCTCGTAGACCGAAAGCGGGAGCGTTTAGTAACGCAGTTGATGTAGTCGAACGTCTTCGTGATCCAACCGATCAAGTACAGAATGCACGACACCTCTGCGATCTGCACACATTCAGCTGGTGACGTCCCTCGAACTCTAGATCCAGCTGAGGCCGAGGGAGAGTTTCGTTAGCACTACTACAATATTACCGAGGTGGAAATATGTGGGGGGCGGGGGGCACCTCACACGGTTAAGAAATCAACTTGTGTGTCTATGGGGTGCCCCCTCCCCCGTATATAAAGGAGTGGAGGAGGAGGCCAGCCGGCCTCATGGGGTGCACCCCAGGGGGTGGAATCCTACTCCTACTAGGAGTAGGTTCCCCCCTTTCCTAGTCCAACTAGGAGGGGAAGGAAAGGGAAAAGGGAGAGAAGGAAAGGGGGGCGACCCCCTTCCTAATTTAGATTGGGCTTGGGGGTGGGGGTGCACCCCTCCACTTGGTTTCCTCCTCCTCTCTTCCACTAAAGCCCATGAAGGCCCATTAACTACCCGGGGGGTTCCGGTAACCCCCCGGTACTCCGGAAAAATGACCGAACCTATCCGAAACCTTTCCGGTGTCCAAACATAACCTTCGAATATATCAATCTTCATGTCTCGGCCATTTCGAGACTCCTCGTCATGTCCGTGATCACATCCGGGACTCTGAACAACCTTCGGTATATCAAATCACATAACTCACAATACATATTGTCATCGAACGTTAAGCGTGCGGACTCTACGGGTTCGAGAACTATGTAGACATGACCAAGACTCATCTCCGGTCAATAACCAATAGCGGAACCTGGATGCTCATATTGGTTCCTACGTATTCTACGAAGATCTTTATCGGTCAAACCGCATAACAACATACGTTGTTCCCTTTGTCATCGGTATGTTACTTGCCCGAGATTCGATCGTCGCTATCATACCTAGTTCAATCTCGTTACCGGCAAGTCTCTTTACTCATTCCGTAATGCATCATCCCGCAACTAACTCATTAGTTACGTTGTTTGCAAGGCTTATAGTGATGTGCATTATCGAGAGGGCCCAGATATACCTCTCCGACAATCGGAGTGACAAATCCTAATCTCGATCTATGCCAACTCAAGAAACACCATCAAAGACACCTCTAGAGCATCTTTATAATCACCCAGTTACGTTGTGACGTTTGATAGCACACTAAGTGTTCCTCGGGTATTTGGGAGTTGCATAATCTCATAGTCATAGGAACATGTATAAGTCATGAAGAAAGCAATAGCAATAAACTAAACGATCATAGTGCTAAGCTAATGGATGGGTCATGTCAATCACATCATTCTCTAATGATGTGATCCTGTTCATCAAATGACAACTCATGTCTATGGCTAAGAAACTTAACCATCTTTGATTAACGAGCTAGTCAAGTAGAGGCATACTAGTGACACTCTGTTTGTCTATGTATTCACACATGTACTAAGTTTCCGGTTAATACAATTCTAGCATGAATAATACACATTTATAATTATATAAGGAAATATAAATAACAACTTTATTATTGCCTCTAGGGCATATTTCCTTCAGTGTTGTGCTATCAAGACCATGTATTTCTTCGATAGGTGATAAATTCTTAACATCCTCAGCTTTAATACCTTTTTATTTCATAGATTTCTTTGCCTCTTGCATATCTTTAGGGCTGAGAAATAGAATACCTCTCTTCTTCGGAGTTGGCTTAGGAAGAGTCCAATCATTATCATTACTCAATATATTATTCAATAGTACTTTAGCTTTTTCAACAGTTCATTCCCTGAAAACACAACCGGCACAACTATCTAGGTGGTCCCTAGAAGCATCGGTTAGTCCATTATAAAAGATATCAAGTATTTCATTTTTCTTGAGAGGATGATCAGGAAAAGCATTAAGTAATTGGAGAAGCCTCCCCCAAGCTTGTGGGACATTCTCTTCTTTAGTTTGCACAAAGTTAAATATTTTGTAAAGCAGCTTGTTTCTTATGAGTAGGAAAATATTTTCCAGAGAAGTAGTATATTATATCCCGGGGACTACGCACACAACCAGGAGCAAGAGAATTAAAGCCTATCTTAGCATCACCCTTTAATGAGAAAGAAAACAACTTAAGAATATAGTAATAGCGATTTTTTCCTCATGAGCAAATAGGGTGGCTATATCATTCAGTTTAGTAAGATGTGCCACAATATTTTCAGATTCATAACCATGGAAAGGATCATAATCAACCAAAGAAATTAACTCAGGATCGACAGGGAATTCATAATCCTTATCAGTAAGAAAGAGAGGGGAACTAGCAAACTTAGGATCATATTGCATTCTAGCATTTAGAGATTTTTCTTTCTACTTGACAAGAAATTTCTTAAGATCCTCTCTATCTTTACAAGCAAGAAAGCCCCTAGTTACCTCTCCATCCATAACATAATCCTCAGGTATAACAGGCAATTCATATCTAGGAGAGCTAGATCTCACATGTGTTTCAAAGTTTTCAGTTTCAATAATTTCATCGGTTTCAGAAATATCATCAGCTTCAGCATTCTCAATATCTTTAGCTCTAGCAAGTTGTTCATCAAGAAATTCACCCAGTGGCAAAGTATTATCAAGCAAAGTAGTAGTATCATCATAAGCATCATGCATAGAAAAAGTAGCATCGTCAATTACTTGCGACATATCAGAATCAATAGCAGGTGTAGGTGTCGCAAGCTTGCTCAGAACAGAAGGTGAATCAAGTGCAGAGCTAGATGGCAGTTCCTTACTCCCCTCGTTCTAGAGGGAAAAATCATAGTTTTGGTATCTTTCAAATTCTTCATAGTGATCAATAGATATAAATCCCAAGTGACTCAGAGAATAGAGCTATGCTCCCCGACAACGGCGCCAGAAAAAGGTCTTGATAACCCACAAGTATAGGGGATTGCAACAGTTTTCGAGGGTAGAGTATTCAACCCAAATTTATTGATTCGACACAAGGGGAGCCAAAGAATATTCATGAGTATTAGCAGTTGAGTTGTCAATTGAACCACACCTGAAAGACTTAATATCGGCAACAAAGTATTTAATAGCAAAGTAACATGGAAGTAACGGTAACGGTGGCAAAAGTAACAGTAGCAGTTTTGTAGTGATTGTAACAGCAGTAGCAACGAAAATAACTTTGCAAAGATCAATATGTGAAAAGCTCGTAGGCATTGGATCGACAATGATAATTGTGTTGGATGATATTCATCATGTAGCAGTTATAACCTAGGGTGAGACAGAACTAGCTCCAATTCATCAATATAATGTAGGCATGTATTCCGTACATAGTGATACATGCTTATGGAAAAGAACTTGCATGACATCTTTTGTCCTACCCTCCTGCGGCAGCAGGATCCTAATGGAAACTAAGGGATATTAAGGCCTCCTTTTAATAGAGAATCGGAACAAAGCATTAGCACTTAGTGAATACATGAACTCGTCAAACTACGGTCATCACCGGGAGTGGTCCCGACTATTGTCACTTCGGGGTTGCCGGATCATAACACATAGTAGGTGACTATAGACTTGCAAGATAGGATCAAGAACTCTCATATATTGATGAAAACATAATAGGTTCAGATCTGAAATCATGGCACTCGGGCCCTAGTGACAAGCATTAAGCATAGCAAAGTCATAGCAACATCAATCTCGGAACATAGTGGATACTAGGGATCCAACCCTAACAAAACTAACTCGATTACATGATAAATCTCATCCAACCTATTGGGGATATAACTACTAGGTATAACCCGCCTAGGAGGGGCCGAGTCATACCACTAGCGACTTAAAGATGAAGAGGCCCGATAAGGTCCATGAAGATATGAAGATGGCGGTTCATAGAGTAAGCCTATTGAAGGTTCAAGGCACGGAGGTGACTCGAGGCCCAAAGCTGTGAGCCGCCATATGTTAACTTGTTTTGTAAGGCAAGCTTAGTTATAAACCGAGCCGGTCACATTTGTGTGAGCCGGCCGGTACTCTGTAAGCCGCCGTGCATCAACCTGTATATAAAGGGGTGACCCGGCGGCGGGTTAACTCAAGAAACAGTCGATCGAGAACCAGGTCAAGCGTATTCGCTCCCCGATAATCGAAACCCAAGCAATACAACTGAAAGCAGGAGTAGGCTTTTACCTCACTGAGAGGGGCTGAACCTGGGTAAACCCTTGTGTCTCTTCTTTCCCGTTCAACCCCTTTAAGCTAACTAGCTGTGATGGCACCACAACTAAGTCCTTTCACTAGGGCATCTGCCGTGACAAAACCACAACAGTTGGCGCCCACCGTGGGGCCAGCGCACGGTGGTTTCGAGTTCTTGAAGGGCAGCTTCTCTGGGATAAAGGGATACGTGATAACCCACAAGTATAGGGGATCGCAACAATTTTTGAGGGTAGAGTATTCAACCCAAATGTATTGATTCGACACAAGGGGAGCCAAAGAATATTCTCAAGTATTAGCAGCTGAGTTGTCAATTCAACCACACCTGGAAACTTAATATCTGCAGCAAAGTGGTTAGTAGCAAAGTAATATGATAGTAGTGGTAACGGTGGTAAAAGGTAACGGTAGCAAAAATAATATTTTTGGTGTTTTATAGTGATGATAACAATAGCAACGGAAAAGTAAATAAGCGAAGAACAATATATGGAAAGCTCGTAGGCAATGGATCGGTGATAGATAATTATGCCGGATGCGGTTCATCATGTAACAGTCATAACCTAGGGTGGTGATGTCTACTACACGACCTTCTTCCTGTAGACGTTGTTGGGCTTCCAAGTGCAGAGGTTTGTAGGACAGTAGCAAATTTCCCTCAAGTGGATGACCTAAGGTTTATCAATCCGCAGGAGGCGTAGGATGAAGATGGTCTCTCTCAAGCAACCCTGCAACCAAATAACAAAGAGTCTCTTGTGTACCCAACACACCCAATACAATGGTAAATTGTATAGGTGCACTAGTTCGGCGAAGAGATGGTGATGCAAGTGGTATATGGATGGTAGATAATAGTTTTTGTAATCTGAAAATATAAAAACAGCAAGGTAAAGAATGATAAAAGTGAGCGTAAACGGTATTGCAATGTGTTGAAATAAGGCCTAGGGTTCATACTTTCACTAGTGCAAGCCCCCTCAACAATAATAACATAATTGGATCACATAACTATCCCTCAACATGCAACAAAGAGTCACTCCAAAGTCACTAATAGCGGAGAACGAACGAAGAGATTATGGTAGGGTACGAAACCACCTCAAAGTTATTCTTTCCAATCAATCCGTTGGGCTATTCCTATAAGTGTCACAAACAGCCCTAGAGTTCATACTAGAATAACACCTTAAGACACAAATCAATCAAAACCCTAATGTCACCTAGATACTCCAATGTCACCTCAAGTATCCGTTGGCATGATTATACGATATGCATCACACAATCTCAGATTCATCTATTCAACCAACACACAGAACCTCAAAGAGTGCCCCAAAGTTCTTACTGGAGAATCACGACAAAAACGTGTGCCAACCCCTATGCATAGGTTCATTGGCGGAACCCGCAAGTTGATCACCAAAACATACATCAAGTGAATCACGTGGTATCCCATTGTCACCATAGATACGCATGGCAAGACATACATCAAGTGTTCTGAAATCTTTAAAGATTCAATCCGATAAGATAACTTTAAAGGGGAAACTCAATTCATTACAAGAGAGTAGAGGGGGAGGAGAAACATAAGATCCAACTATAATAGCAAAGCTCGCGATACATCAAGATCGTATCATCTCAAGAACACGAGAGAGAGAGATCGAACACATAGCTACTGGTACATACCCTCAGCCCCGAGGGAGAACTACTCCCTCCTCGTCATGGAGAGCACCGGGATGATGAAGATGTCCACCGGAGAGGGATTCCCCCTCTCGTAGGGTGCCGAAACAGGTCTAGATTGGCTTTCGGTGGCTACGGAGGCTTCTAGCGGCGGAACTCCCGATCTATTGTGCTCCCCGATCGTTTTAGGCTACATGGAGATATATAGGAGGAAGAAGTGCGTCAGGGGGCCACGAGGGGCCCACAAGGGTGGAGGGCGCGCCCAGGGGGGTGGGCGCGCCCCTACCTCCTGGCCTCCTCGAAGCTTCCCTTACGTGCACTTCAACTCTTTTGGGCTTCTTTCCTTCCAAAAATGGGTTCCGTGAAGTTTCAGGTCAATTGGACTCCGTTTGGTTTTCCTTTTCTTCGAAACCCTAAAACAAGGTAAAAACAGAAACTGGCACTGGGCTCTGGGTTAATAGGTTAGTCCCAAAAATGATATAAAAGTGTATAATAAAGCCCATAAACATCCAAAATAGTAGATAATATAGCATGGAGCAATAAAAAATTATAGATACGTTGGAGACGTATCAGGTGACACAAAACTAGCTCCAATTCATCAATGTAATGTAGGCATGTATTCCGAATATAGTCATACGTGCTTATGGAAAAGAACTTGCATGGCATCTTTTGTCCCACCCCCCGTGGCAGCGGGGTCCTATTGGAAACTAAGGGATATTAAGGCCTCCTTTTAATAGAGTACTGGACCAAAGCATTAACACATAGTGAATACATGAACTCCTCAAACTACGGTCAACACCGGGAGTGGTCCCGACTATTGTCACTTCGTGGTTGCCGGATAATAACATATAGTAGGTGACTATAGACTTGCAAGATAGGATCAAGAACTCTCATATATTAATGAAAACATAATAGGTTTAGATCTGAAATCATGGCACTCGGGCCCTAGTGACAAGCATTAAGCATAACAAAGTCATAGCAACATCAATCTCAGAACATAGTGGATACTAGGGATCAAACCCTAACAAAACTAACTCGATTACATGATAAATCTCATCCAACCCATCACCGTCCAGCAAGCCTATGATGGAATTACTCACGCACGGCGGTGAGCATCATGAAATTGGTGATGGAGGAATGTTGATGATGACGATGGCGACGGATTCCCCTCTCTGGAGCCCCGAACAGACTCCAGATCAGCCCCCCCGAGAGAGTTTAGGGCTTGGTGGCGGCTACATATCGTAAAACGCGATGAATCCTTCTCCCTAGTTTTTCCTCCCCGAAAGTGAATATATGGAGTCAAGGTTGCAGTCGGTGTAGCTTCAGGGGGCCCACGAGGCAGGGGGCGCGCCCAGGGGGGTAGGGCGCAACCCCCACCCTCATGGACAGGTGGAGGCCCCCCTGACGTGGATCTTCCTTCCAGTATTTATTATATATTCCAAAATAATTCTTCGTTGATTTTCAGGTCATTCTGAGAACTTTTATTTCTGCACAAAAATAACACCATGGCAATTCTGCTGAAAAGAGCGTCAGTTGGGTTAGTTCCATTCAAATCATGCAAGTTAGAGTCCAAAACAAGGGCAAAAGTGTTTGTAAAAGTAGATATGAGGGAGACGTATAAACTCCCCCAAGCTTAAACCTTTGCTTGTCCTCAAGCAATTCAGTTGATAAACTGAAAGTGATAAAGAAAAACTTTTACAAACTCTGTTTGCTCTTGTTGTAAATATGTAAAGCCAGCATTCAAGTTTTCAGCAAATATTATGAACTAACCATATTCACAATAACATTTAGGTCTCATGTTTACTCATATCAATGACATAATCAACTAGCGAGCAATAATAATAAATCTCGGATGACAACACTTTCTCAAAACAATCATGATATGATATAACAGGATGGTATCTCGCTAGCCCTTTCTGAGACCGCAAAACATAAATGCCAAGCACCTTTAAAGATCAAGGACTGACTAGACATTGTAATTCATGGTAAAAGAGATCCAGTCAAGTCATACTCAATGTAAACTAATAGTAACGAATGCAAATGACAGTGGTGCTCTCCAACTGGTGCTTTTTAATAAGAGGATGATGACTCAACATAAAAGTAAATGGATAGGCCCTTCACAGAGGGAAGCAGGGATTTGTAGAGGTGCTAGAGTTCGGTTTTGAAATAGATATGAATAATATTTTGAGCGGTATACTTTCATTGTCAACATAACAACCGAGAGATGGCGATATCTTCCATGCTACACACATTATAGGCGGTTCCAAACAGAATGGAAAAGTTTATACTCCCCCTCCACTAACAAGCATCAATCCATCGCTTGCTCAAAACAACGAGTGCCTCCAACTAACAACAGTCCCCGGGGAGTTTTGTTTGCGATTATTTTGATTTGATTTGCATAAAGCATGGGACTGGGCATCCCGGTGACCAGCCATTTTCCCATGAGTGAGGAGCAGAGTCCACTCCTCTTGAGAATAACCCGCCTAACATGGAAGATACGGACAACCCTAGTTGATAGATGAGCTATTCGAGCATACAAAACAAAATGTTTATTTGAAGGTTTAGAGTTTGGCACATACACATTTACTTGGAACGACAGGTAGATACCGTATATAGGTAGGTATGGTGGACTCATATGGAATAACTTTGGGGTTTATGGAATTGGATGCACAAGCAGTATTCCCGCTTGGTACAGGTGAAGGCTAGCAAAAGACTGGGAAGCGACCAGCTAGAGAGAGACAACAGTCATGAACATGCATTAAAATTAATCAACACCGAATGCAAGCATGAGTAGGATATAATGCATCATGAACATAAATATCGTAGAGGCTATGTTGATTTTGTTTCAACTACATGTGTGAACATGTGCCAAGTCAAGCCACTCGAATCGTTTAAAAGAGGATACCACCATCGTTCAAAAGAGGATACCACCCTATCATACCACATCACAACCATTTTAATAGCATGTTGGCACGCAAGGTAAACCATTATAAACTCCTAGCTAGTTAAGCATGGCATAAGCAACTATAATCTCTAATTGTCATTGCAAACATGTTTATTCATAATAGGCTGAATCAGGAACGATGAACTAATCATATTTACAAAAAAAGAGAGGTCGAGTTCATACCAGCTTTTCTCATCTCAATAAGTTCATCATATAATCATCATTATTGCCTTTCACTTGCACGACTGAATAGTGTGGATAATAATAATAGTGCATGTGCATTGGACTAAGCTGGAATCTGCAAGCATTCAATTCAAGAGAGAAGACAAGGTAATATGGGCTCTTTGTTAGATCAACAATAATGCATATAAGAGCCACTCAACATTTTCATTATGGTCTTCTCCTCTCGACCCCCAAAGAACAAGAAAGAAATAAAACTATTTACACGAGAAAGCTCCCAACAAGCAAAAGAAGAACAAGAAATCTTTTTGGGTTTTCTTTTTAATAATTACTGCAAGCATGGAAAGTAAACTAATTAAAAGCTACTACTATTTTTTGTCTTTTTTATCAAGGTTTATTAAACTCATAAGAAGAAAGCATAAAAAGGAAATAAACTAGCATGGATGATACAGTGAAAAAGTATGAGCACCGACAACTAGCATGAGTGTGTGAACATGAATGTAATGTCGGTGAGAAATATGTACTCCCCCAAGCTTAGGCTTTTGGCCTAATTCGGTCTATGGCCACGGCTGGCCTGGCGGATATCCAAAGTAATAGTTGGGGTCGTACTATGAAGAAGCTTCGGATTGCCACTGGTTGGCAATCACCTCCGGATCCCACTGGTAATCAGACTGTCGTGGAGGTTCAAATTGTGGTTCCGGCTATGGCTCTGTAGCTGATGTATGGTTCCAGTAGGCGTGAATGGCCTCCAACAGAACAAGGTACTTGCCTGCAGATAAATCAAACAAGGAAGGAGCAGGCAGGGTAATAGTCTCAGGATGATTTTTACCAAATATTAATTTGTACTTAAGCTCCTTTTCCCTATTCTTAACAATAAAATCATGGGCTACCATACTCTTATAATCTAGATAAATAGGAGGCAGCAACTTCTCTTCCTTCTCATAATGCCTAATAGGTATGTTAAAGTGTGCAGCGAGGTGCGAGGCGAAGATGCCTCCAAGGACGGGGCCCTTAGTACGGTTAAGATTTAACCGCTTTGCAATAATAGCGCCCATACTAAATGTGTCATCACGGAACAAGGCATGGCACAAAATAACAATATCAGGGGCACTAAGGTTGCCACAGTTTCCGCGACCAATTAAGCATCTACTTGCAAATATAGCAAAGTAACGTAGAACAGGAAAGTGTATGCTAGTAATTCGTGCATCGGAAACCTTCCTCGTTTCCCCTACAGCAATGGTATCAATAAACCCGTCCACATCGTCACGATGTGGTTCCTCTACACTACCCTCAAAAGGGATCAAACAAATCCGACAAAAGTCACAAAGTGACATCTCCTTATGCTCATCATATAAATAAAATTCCACCGAAGGTGGTGAGCTCCTAGCATGGAAATGAAAGTTTTGCACAAAGATATTGGTGAGTAAGGGATACTGTTCGCGTTGTCGTGGAGGAAGGCGGTGAGGCCTGCATTCTCAGCCAATTCATAGAAATCATCATAAATCTCGGCTGCTCTCAAGTAATTATCACAAGGCCATTCACACGGCCAAACTTCCGCGGTGCTAGGGAGATTATATTTGGGCCTCTTATCCTCCTCACTTTGCTTATCCTTCGAGCTTCGGCTCAATGAGCCCCTCAAAAATCTCTTCATCTTTTCTGAAAATTTCTGAAATTTTTAGCAACTTCAAAATAAAAATGAACCAAACTCAACAAAATTAATAGAACTACTCCTACAAGTGCCTAAAGGATATATCATGCATTAAAACTACTTTTGACCACATAAATTTGACATGCAAGCTCAAGAACAGGGTCACCTAAGCAGCAAAAATATGCAATGAATAAAGCACTAGAACAAAAACTAATTGGACCATTGGAGGAGTCACATACCAAGGAACAATCCCCCAAAGCAGTTTTTTGAATGCAGCTTTGAGCAAGGAGATCGAAAATGGCAGCAAGATGAGCTTGGACTCGGGTTTGAGCTGGTTAGTGATGTTTGTGGGAGGAAGAAGGAGTGTGTGGTAGCTGGAATAAGTGGAGGGGAGCTACCGTGGGCCCATGAGGCAGGGGGCGCGCCCAGGGGGTAGGGCGCGCCCTCCACCCTCGTGGCCAGGTGCTTGCTCCCATGCTGCGTTTTTAGTGCCAGATATTCTCAAATATTCTAGAAAAAATCATATTTAATTTTCAGGGCATTTGGAGAACTTTTATTTTCGGGGTATTTTTTATTGCATGGATAATTCAGAAAACAGACAGAAAAATACTATTTTTGCTTTATTTAATATAAATAACAGAAAGTAAAAAGAGGGTACAAAGAGTTGTGTTTTCTAAATTCATCCATCTCATGCTCATCAAAAGGAATCCACTAACAAGGTTGATCAAGTCTTGTTAACAAACTCATTCTGAATTGCATGGAACCGGAGAATTTTCGAATAACACTAGGTTACCTCAATGGGGATATGCATATCCCCAACAATTAGAATATCATATTTCTTCTTGACAGTAGGAAGAGGAAATTCAAAACCTCCAGTAGTAATAGTTGGAATTTTTCCAATAGAGTTTATACTATGAACTTGAGGTTGTTTCCTCGAAAAGTGTACCATATGCTCATTGCCATTAACATGAAAAGTGACATTGCCTTTGGTGCAATCAATAACAGCCCCTGCAGTATTCAAAAAGGTTCTTCCAAGAATAATAGACATACTATCGTCCTCGGGAATATCAAGAATAACAAAGCCCGTTAAAATAGTAACGTTTGCAACCACAACAGGCACATCCTCACAAATACCGACAGATATAGCAGTTGATTTATCAGCCATTTGCAAAGATATTGCAGTAGGTGTCAACTTATTCAAATCAAGTCTACGATATAAAGAGAGAGGCATAACATTAATACCAGCTCCAAGATCACATAAAGCAGTTTTAACATAGTTTCTTTTAATGGAGCACGGTATAGTTGGTACTCCTGGATCTCCAAGTTTCTTAGGTATTCCACCCTTAAAAGTGTAATTAACAAGCATGGTGGAAATTTCAGCTTCCGATATCTTTCTTTTATTTGTAACAATTTCTTTCGTTTATTTAGCATAAGGATTCATTTTAAGCATATCAGTCAAACGCATACGCAAAAAGATAGGTCTAATCATTTCAGCAAAGCGCTCAAAATCCTCATCATCCTTTTTCTTGGATGGTTTAGGAGGAAAAGGCATGGGTTTCTGAACCCATGGTTCTCTTTATTTATCGTGCTTCCTAGCAAAAAAGTCTCTTATCATAACGTTGATTCTTTGATTGTGGGTTATCAAGATCAACAGCGGGTTCAATCTCTACTTCATTGTCATTACTAGGTTGAGCATCAACATGATCATGATTATTAACATTATCACTAGGTTCATGCTCATTACCATATTGTGTTTCAGCATCATAAATAGAAATATCATTAGGATTCTCAGGTGTGTCAACAACAGGTTCACTAGAAGCATGCAAAGTCCTATCATTTTTCTTTTTCTTCCTCTTAGTAGGACTATGTGCATCAATATTATTTCTCTGAGAATCTTGCTCAATTCTCTTAGGATGTCCCTCAGGATACAATGGTTCCTGAGTCATTTTACCACATCTAGTCATAACTCTAACGCATTGTCATTCTTATTGTTTAATTCATTGAGAAAATCATTCCGAGACTTAAGTACTTGTTCTACTTGAGTGGAAATCATAGAAGCATGTTTACTAATAAGTTTTAGTTCACCTTTAACATTAGCCATATAATCACTCAAGTGTTCAATCATATAAGAATGATGTTTCAATTGTCGACCAACATAAGCATTAAAATCTTCTTGCTTAACCATAAAGTTATCAAACTCATCTAAGCATTGACTAGCAAACTTAGTAGGAGGGATTTCAGCTTTATCATATCTATAGAGAGAATTTACCTTTACTACCTATGTCAGGTTATCAAGACCATATGTTTCTTCAATAGGTGATGGATTAAAACCATGTATTTCTTCAACAAGCGGTAAATTAAGACCATGTATTTCTTCGATAGGAGGTAAATTCTTAACATCTTCAGCTTTTATACCTTTTTATTTCATAGATTTATTTGCCTCTTGCATATCTTCAGGACTGAGAAATATAACACCCCTTTTCTTCAGAGTTGGCTTGGGAGTTGGCTCAGGAAGTGTCCAATTATTTTCATTGGTCAACATATTATTCAATAAAATTTCAGCTTCATCTGGTGTTCTTTCCCTGAAAACACAACCAGCACAACTATCCAGGTGGTCTCTGGAAGCATCGGTTAGTCCATTATAAAAGATATCAACTATTTCATTTTTCTTAAGAGGATTATCAGGAAAAGCATTAAGTAATTGGAGAAGCCTCCCTCAATCTTCTGGGAGACTCTCTTCTTCAATTTGAACAAAATTATATATTTCCCTTAAAGCAGCTTGTTTCTTATCAGCGGGGAAATATTTAGCAGAGAAGTAATAAATCATATCCTGGGGACTACGCACACAACCAGGATCAAGAGAATTAAACCATATCTTAGCATCACCCTTTAATGAGAACGGAAATGTCTTAAGGATATAATAGTAGCGAGTTTTCTCATCATTAGTGAACAGGGTGGCTATATCATTTAATTTAGTAAGATGTGCCACAACAGTTTTAGATTCATAGCCATAGAAAGGATCAAATTCAACCAAAGTAATTAACTAAGGATCGACAGAGAATTCATAATCCTTATCAGTAACAAAGATAGGTGAAGTAGCATAAGCAGGATCATATTTCATTCTAGCATTCAAAGTTTTTTGTTTCAGCTTAGCTAATAATTTCTTAAGATCACTCCTATCATTGCAAGCAAGAAAGTCTCTAGCAGTTTCTTCATCCATAACATAACCCTTTGGAACAACAAGCTATTCATATTTAGGGGGAGAATCTTCATCATCACTTTCATCAATATTTTCAGTTTCAATAATTCATTCTCTCTAGCCCTAGCAAGTTGTTCATTAAGAAATTCACCAAGTGGCACAGTAGTATCAAGCATAGAAGTAGTTTCATCATAAGTATCATGCATAGCAGAAGTGGCATCATTAATAACATGCGACATGTCAGAATTAATAGCAGAAGCAGGTCTAGGTGTCGCAAGCTTACTCAAAACAGAAGGTGAATCAAGTGCAGAGCTAGATGGCAGTTCCTTACCTCCCCTCGTAGTTGAGGGATAAATCTTGGTTCTTGGATCTTTCAAGTTCTTCATAATGATAAGCAGATATAAATCCCAAGTGACTCAAAGAATAGAGCTATGCTCCCCAGCAACGGCGCCAGAAAATAGTCTTGATAACCCACAAGTATAGGGGACCGCAAAAGTTTTCGAGGGTAGAGTATTCAACCCAAATTTATTGATTCGACACAAGGGGGGCCAAAGAATATTCTCAAGTATTAGCAGCTGAGTTGTCAATTCAACCACACCTGGAAACTTAATATCTGTAGCAAAGTGTTTAGTAGCAAAGTAATATGATAGTAGTGGTAACGGTGGTAAAAGGTAATGGTAGCAAAAGTAATATTTTTGGTGTTTTATAGTGATGATAACAATAGCAACGGAAAAGTAAATAAGCGAAGAACAATATACGGAAAGCTCGTAGACAATGGATCGGTGATAGAGAATTATGCCGGATGTGGTTCATCATATAACAGTCACAACCTAGGGTGACACAGAACTAGCTCCAATTCATCAATGTAATGTAGGCATGTATTCTGAATATAGCCATACGTGCTTATGGAAAAGAACTTGCATGACATCTTTTGTCCAACCCTCCCGTGGCAGCGGGGTCCTATTGGAAACTAAGGGATATTAAGGCCTCCTTTTAATAGAGTACCAGCCAAAGCATTAACACATAGTGAATACATGAACTCCTCAAACTACGGTCATCACCGGGAGTGGTCCCGACTATTGTCACTTCGGGGTTGCCGGATCATAACACATAGTAGGTGACTATAGACTTGCAAGATAGGATCAAGAACTCTCATATATTGATGAAAACATAGTAGGTTCAGATCTGAAATCATGGCACTCGGGCCCTAGTGACAAGCATTAAGCATAGTAAAGTCACAGCAACATCAATCTCAGAACATAGTGGATACTAGGGATCAAACCCTAACAAAACTAACTCGATTACATGATAAATCTCATCCAACCCATCACCGTCCAGCAAGCCTACGATGGAATTACTCACGCACGGCGGTGAGCATCATGAAATTGGTGACGGAGGAAGGTTGATGATGATGATGGCGACGGATTCCCCTCTCCGGAGCCCCGAACGGACTCCAGATAGCCCTCCCGAGAGAGTTTAGGGCTTGGCGGCGGCTCCGTGTCGTAAAACGCGATGAATCCTGCTCCCTGGTTTTTTTCTCCCCAAAAGTGAATATATGGAGTCAAGGTTGAGTTCGATGGAGCATCAGGGGGCCCACGAGGCAGGGGGGCGCGCCCAGGGGGGTAGGGCGCGTCCCCCACCCTCGTGGACAGGTGGAGGCCCACCTGACGTGGATCTTCCTTCCAGTATTTATTATATATACCAAAATAATTCTCCGTTGATTTTCAGGTCATTCCGAGAACTTTTATTTCTGCCCAAAAATAACACCATGGCAATTCTGCTGAAAACAGCGTCAGTCTGGGTAAGTTCCATTCAAATCATGCAAGTTAGAGTCCAAAACAAGGGCAAAAGTGTTTGGAAAAGTAGATACGACGGAGACGTATCAATACGCCGTGGGGCAGATGATGAAGAATCGCCGTGGCAAAATCTACATCGAAGACGCAAGCTGGGTCCCGAGGCCGATTCAATCGAGTACGGGTATCGGGTCCCCTTCGGCGGAATCCACGTCTTCATTGGCAAGATCGGCGAGTCGGAGTCTGAGCCGTACACCTGCATCGACATCATTGAGATGGCTCAACGCGCACGACCTGCCAAGGTTCAGACCATCGTGAAGCATACCTTTGTTGATTTCGTTCACGGGGCGGATCTTGAGGAAGGATCTGTATCTGGTGGAGAGACGGCCATCTACTCTGATGATGAGTCCTCAATTGAAGAGACCAATTCAATGTATCAACTGAAAGACGGCGCGCTTGGGAGCTATTCCGATGGCGACAATATTCCGGACCCCTATGAGCCGCCGAACAGAGTCGCGATCTTCATGGTCGGCACACAACCGGTGCTCAATTCATCAACTGTTGCGACTATGACTTCCGGTTCAACGGCTGAGGCGACAGCCGGAGCGAGCGGCTCTTGCTACCTCTTGAGCTTGCGTTGGTTTTTCCCTTGAAGAGGAAAGGGTGATGCAGCAAAGTAGAGTAAGTATTTCCCTCAGCTTTTGAGAACCAAGGTATCAATTCAGTAGGAGACAATGCACAAGCCACTGAATACCTGCACAAACAAACCCCAACTTGCACCCAACACGACAAAGGGGTTGTCAATCCCTTCACGGTTATTTGCAAAGTGAGATCTGATATAGATGGATAAATGGTAAAGTAATATTTTTGGTATTTTTGGTTTATAGATCGGAATGTAAAAGATTGCAAAGAAAGTAAATAGGAAACTAAAATTATAGATCGGGAACTTATATGATGGAAAATAGACCCGGGGGCCATAGGTTTCGCTAGAGGCTTCTCTCAAGATAGAAAATATTACGGTGGGTGAACAAATTACTGCCAAGCAATTGATAGGAAAGCACAAAGTTATGGTGATATCTAAGGCAATGATCATAAATATAGGCATCCCGTCTGTATCAAGTAGACCGAAACAATTCTGCATCTACTACTATTAATCCACACATCGACCGACTCCTGCCTGCATCTAGAGTATTAAGTTCATAAGAACAGAGTAACGCATTAAAATGACATGATGTAGCGGGATAAACTCAAGCAATATGATGAAAACCCCATCTAGTTATCCTCGATTGCAACAATACAATACGTGTCGGTTCCCCTTCTGTCACTAGGATTGAGCACAGCAAGATTGAACCCAAAGCTAAGCACTCTCCCATTGCAAGAAAAACTAATCTAGTTGGCCAAACCAAATCGAATTCGAAGAGACTTGCAAAGATATCAAATCATGCATATAAGAATTCAGAGGAGATTCAAATAATATTCGTAGATAAGCTAATCATAAATCCACAATTCATCGGATCTCGGCAAACACACCGCAAAAAAGTATTACATCGAATAGATCTCGAAGAACATCAAGGAGAACATGGTATTGAGAATCAAAGGGAGAGAAGAAGCCATCTAGCTACTAGCCATGGACCCGTAGGTCTGTGGTAAACTACTCACGCTTCATCGGAGAGGCAATGGTGTTGATGTAGAAGCCCTCCGTGATCGAATCCCCCTCCGGCGGGACGCCGGAAAAGGCCCCTAGATGGGATCTCACTGGTACAGAAGGTTGCAGCGGTGGAAAAGTGGTTTCGTGGCTCCCCTGAAAGGTTTTTGGGTATTTGAGAATATATAGGCGGAAGAATTAGGTCGGTGGAGTCACGAGGGGCCCACAAGGGTGGGGGGCGCGCCCTACCCCCTGGGTGCACCATCCGTCCTTGTGGGTGCCTCGTGGCTTCCCCGGCGTGTACTCCAAGTCCTCTGGATGTCTTCTTGTCCAAGAAAAATCATCGTGAAAGTTTCATTCCGTTTGGACTCCGTTTGGTACTCCTTTTATGCAAAACTCTAAAACAAGAAAAAAAACAGGAACTGACACTGGGCTCTCGGTTAATTTTTTTTGACAGAAAGACTGTAAGGGAACCCCCTACAGTATAATTGGTGCAAGAAACCCAAATTGCAAGTACCATGCCTTGAACCTGGGTGGGTGGGAAGGCATCAGCCCCTTCACACCACTAGGCTATGCCTTAGTCTGCCTTAGTCTCGGTTAATATGTTAGTCCCAAAATCATATAAAATAGCATATTAATGCATAGAAAACATCCAAAACAGATAATATAATAGCATGGAACAATAAACAATTATAGATATGTTGGAGACGTATCAAGCATCCCCAAGCTTAATTCTTGCTCGTCCTCGAGTAGGTAAATGATAAAAATAGAATATTTGGTGTGGAATGCTACCTAACATATTTATCAATGTAATTCCCTTTATTGTGGCATGAATGTTCAGATCCGTATGATTCAAAACAAAAGTTTAGTATTGACATAAAAACAATAATACTTCAAGCATGCTAACAAAATAATTATGTCTTCTCAAAATAACATCACCAAAGAAAGATTGTCCCTACAAAATCATATTGTCTGGCTATGCTCCATCTTCATCACATAAAATATTCAAATCATGCACACCCCGATGACAAGCCAAGCAATTGTTTCATACTTTTGATGTTGACAAACTTTTTCAACTTTCACGCAATACATGAGCGTGAGCCATGGACATAGCACTATGGGTGGAATAGAAGATGGTTGTGGAGAAGACGAAAAGAAGGAGATAGTCTCACATCAACTAGGCATATCAACGGTCTATGGAGATGCCTATCAATAGATATCAATGTGAGTGAGTAGGGATTGCCATGCAACAGATGCACTAGAGCTATAAGTTTATGAAAGCTCAAAAAGAAAACTAAGTGGGTGTGCATCCAACTCTCTTGATCACGAAGACCTAGGGCAATTTGAGGAAGCCCATTGAGGGAGTCCTGGATTAAGGGGTCCTCGGGCGTCTGGCCTGTTAGCCTTGGGCCGGACTGATGGGCTGTGAAGATACGAAGACCAAAGACTGTACTCGTGTCCGGATATGACTCTCCTTGGCGTGGAAGGCAAGCTTGGCGACCGGATATGTAGATTTCCTTCTTTGTAACCGACCTTGTGTAACCCTAGATCTTCCCAGTGTCTATATAAACCGGAGGACTTAGCCCGGATAGGAAACTCATTATCATAGCCATACAAGCTAGACCTCTAGGGTTTAGCCATTACGATCTCGAGGTAGATCAACTCTTGTAATACTCATACTCATCAATATTAATCAAGCAGGACGTGGGGTATTACCTCCATAGAGAGGGCCCGAACCTGGGTAAACATCGTGTCCCTTGTCTCCTGTTACCATCGACCTTAGACACACAGTTCAGGACCCCCTACCCGAGATCCGCCAGTTTTGACACCGACATTGGTGCTTTCATTGAGAGTTCCACTGTGCCATCGACAACAAGGTCGATGTATCACCTTGTTTTCAAGGATAATATTACCACCGGAGGAACGCTGGCTCCAGGCCAAACCCTCCGGCTGGGCGACTTTACCATGACCGCCCGTTCGGCCATTAAGCCGACGATGGCCTCTTGGGTCATCAAAAACCCCCTTCGTATCGACTCCGAATACTCCAAGTATATGGATCCAGCGGAGCTTTCATCTTTAAACGAGCTCCTAGATCGCATCACCGCCCTGGGGGCTGCTATAGACTACGATCGGATTGGGCTTAAACCCGGTCAGAGAGAAATCAAATCTCCGCCGATCACCCGCCAGATAGCGGTAGTCGAGGAACGGGCGATAACTATTCCTCCATATTAAGGACGGACTATGTCCGGATCTCCGGTCTCGAAGAGCCGGACATCTACCCGCGAGGTGAAGCATCCTTCCCTCTGAACATAGAATCGGATGATGGGCCTAAGAAATCAGCTGACACCCCAGAGCCCGATCGGTTAAGTTCGGAAGACCTTCAAACTCCGGATCCAAAACTAGGGCAGGGTTCAGTTTTAAATCCACCCACCCACCCGAATACAAGCGCTCTCACGAGCATAAAACAGTAGTCTCAGGAAACGGTCCACCACTTCTGGGCCAGATTCCTTCTTGTCAAAAACAAGATTAAAGATTGACGCCACGAGGAAGCGATCTCAGTGTTCCGCAAAAATTGCAGGGACGAAGGGATCCTCCATGCAATTAACCACCGTCGCATCCTACACTTCGCTGACTTGGCAACCATCCTACAGAAGTACAGTGCAATGGAAAGCGCCTGGAAAACTCAAGCAGCTCATTGGGAATCATCGGTCCCCACTCAACCCTTCATTCAGGCGAAAATGGCGCACCCTTGCAACACGCCCGGTTCAGTAGTAAAGAAATACAAGTCCAGTATGGGCGCGGAACCGTTCTGGAAGGATGGCTCGATGGGCCATGCAAAATACATGCAACACCAGATAACATACCAACACATAGCCTTAGAGCATGTTGGATACTCCGGCAAGTGGCAAAGAGCGGCGAGGATATCCTCACCAAGAATAACACAGAACAATACCCCCTAGAGGACAACGACTCAAAGTACTGACGGTCTTCGAGACATTTGCCTCCAACAATAGGCGCAAGAGAGCACTACACGGACTCGCTGAAGTATGTCAAATAGAAGAAATAAACCCTTGAAACAACATGGCTATAACTTTTAATGCTAGTGACGAACCAAAATACAGGATAGTCTGAGCACCAGCCGCCTTGGTCCTCAGTCCAATTGTGGACGACTTTCGGCTAACCAAGGTCCTTATGGACGGCGGCAGTGGACTAAACCTCATCTACGAAGATACACTCCACAAAATGGCAATAGACAGGAGCCGCATTGAGCAAAGCATCACGACCTTCCGAGGAATTATCCCCAGTCGAGAGGCGTGGTGTGTGGGAAAAAAACCACTCGACGTGGTATTCGGCATGCCGGAGAATTGTCGGTCCAAAGAAATAACCTTCCAAGTGTCCCCTTTCAACAGCGGTATCACGCCCTCTTAGGGCTAGACGCATTTATGCGCTTCCAAGCGGTACCCCATTACGGATACATGAAGCTTAAGATGCCTGGGCCCAACGGTATAATCACTCTAGCTAGTGATCTGGACATAGCACTCCGCACAGAGAATAAGACTACGTCCTTGGCCCTTGAGGCGTTATCTGAAGCCCTCGCGGCCGAAGAACTAGCCGCGCTGCGCTCTACGGTGGACAGGGATGATGTCGTCCTAGATAAATGACCCAAATCCACCTCCTTCAAACCAGCAGAAGAAATAGTCAAATTCCAAGTCCATCCAACGGACCCCAAGAAGACATCATCCATCGGAGCACAATTAGATCCAACGGTTGACGCCGCGCTACAAGAGTTCCTGAGCGAAAATTGGGATATATTCGCCTGACACCCTTCTGATATGCCAGGAATCCCACGCGAGCTGGCCAAACACAGCCTCAATATATTAAAAGGATATAAACCGGTCAAGCAAACACTGCGGTGCTTTTCCGAACCCAAACGTGGTCGGATTCATCAGAGAAATAAAACATCCGGACTGGATGGCAAACCTGGTGATGGTACCAAAGAAGGACAAATCCTAGCGGTTGTGCGTCAATTTTAAAGACCTTAATAATGCTTTCCCTAAGGATCCCTCCCCCCTCCCCCGCATTGATAAAATCATTGATGCTACCATAGGACACGACTCACTGTGTTTCCTGGATGCATATTTCGGATACCATCAAATCAAAATGAAGGAGTACGATCAAGCTGCAACAACATTCATTACCCCATATGGGCCATTTTGCTTCAACACCATGCCCTTCGGGCTCAAGAACGCCGGCGCCACATACCAACACATGATTCAAACATGCCTGGAGAAGCAGATCGGCAAGACAGTTGAAGCTTACGTGGACGATGTCATCATCAAAACCAGGTGCGTCGAAACATTAATAGACGATTTACGTCTCACATTCGATAACCTCCGCGCGTATGACATCAAGCTCAATCTGGAAAAGTGTGTTTTCGGCGTCCCCGCCGGAAAATTTCTGGGCTTCATCGTTTCCAATAGAGGATTGAAGCAAATCCAGCCAAAATCCAAGCTTTATCACAATTGGCTACGCCAACAGAGCTTAAACAAGTTCAAAAACTCGCGGGCTGCGTGGCAGCTCTAAGCCGCTTCATCTTCGGATTGGGAGAAAAGGCACTACCACTCTATCGCCTTTTACGGCGAACCGATCACTTCGAGTGGACGGACGCGGCAACAGCCGGACTGGAGGAAATAAAAACCCTTCTTGCGAGCAATCCAATCCTGGCCGCACCAAACGCCAGCGAACCGATGTTACTATACATATCGGCAACACATCAGGTGGTGAGCACCGTACTCGTCGTTGAACGAGAACAGGACGGACATAAATTCCCGCTTCAGAAGCCAGTATACTACGTACCCACTGTCCTTACACCTTGCAAATCCTGGTACCCCGATTATCAAAAGATAGCATACATGGTCTTCATGGCATCCCGAAAGCTCCGTCACTACTTCCAGGAGTGTTCGATTACGATGGCTTCCGGAGTACCACTCAATGACAACATAAATAACCGCGATGCCACGGGCCGGATTGCCAAATGGGCCATTAAGCTCCTCCCATTCGGCATTACATACAAACCATGATGAGCTATTAAATCCCAAGTACTAGCTGACTTCGTCGCTGAATGGACAGAGGCCGAACTCCCTAAAGAGTACGGCACATATTCCAATTGGGTTATGTATTTTGATGGCTCCAAAATGCTGGCAGGGCTAGGAGCGGGCATCGTTTTAACGTCCCCTACTGGATACGCCGTTCAGTACGTACTCCAAATACTATACACAGACTCCAATAACGCAGCTGAATATGAGGCCTTATTACATGGTCTCCGGATGGCCGTCTCCATGGGCATACAACGCCTAGAGTTGCGCGGGGACTCAAACCTTGCAATATCTCAAATAAATGGAGACTTCGACGCCAAAGATCCAAAGATGGCAGCTTATCGTAACGCAGTAATAAAAATGTCGACCCGGTTCGAAGGGCTCGAGTTCCATCATGTGGCTCAAGAAAGTAATCAAGCGTGTGACATCCTGGTTTTTCCCCTCCTTTATTTGCCTGATTTTTAGTTGATTTGATTTTTGAATTTGGAGTTTTTGAATCCTTTCATATGGACTTAAACACTTGGGTACCTCTTGGCTTTCAGCCAAGTGTCCCATTTCCCCCTCTAACCATCATTCCCACTCTGGTTCAACTCAAAATAATATTTGGAATATTTTTCCTTAATGAAAAATATCCATTTCCCTCTCTTAAACCCTAGCTAGATCAATGTGCTCCAAAGGAACCCCAACTTTTCTTGCCCACAAAAATCTAAGAAAATTCACAAAAATTCTTGGAACCCTAGGGCACCTTCCTGAGCAAAAATATTGCATAACTTTTTGGAATATTTTTGCTACTGAAAATATTTTATGTTCTGGACAGAAATGGTAGTTTCTATAGCAACTACCATTTTACTTGCTCCTTTGGGGCTGATTTTTCTTGTGCATCATCACCCTAGTAGATGATTTCTACCCTCCAAAACTCAGCTCCCAACTCCTAGCCATTTGACCACAGTAAGCTCTCAAAGTTACTGATCAAAAACTTACTAGGCTTGTGAAATCTTTTCTATTGCGTCTAGATCCAAAACAAAGTGTGGTAACATTCAAAACTACCACGAACAACATGCCAGACATGAAGTTTGGGCTTAGGTCGGCATGAGGTCAGAGTTCACGCGGTGACCGCGTTCGTCCAGGTGTGCTGGCATGCGGCCGACGCACTCTGCGATGCGCCCGAGCCTCTGTTGATCGCGTGCTTGCTTCCTCGCATGCCTAAGCGTGCCAAACCTTGCCACCATCTTCGTCTTAGCCCCATTAACTCTCCCCTGGCGCTCACCGACGCCGGAGCTCGCCGCAGTGAGCACGGGCACGGTCCGGCCAATGAAACAGTGATGTGCACACTGTGCTCGTCGTCACCCCAGTGCCCCTATGCTCGTCCCCGCTCGCCCACAGTCCCCGCATGATCTCCGTCTCCTTCTCCTTCTCTCACTGACGTCGCTCGTCGCTGGGCACCATGTCCAGATGTCCACCGGCGGAGCCCGAACCCCCTCGATGCTCGGCTATAAATAGAGCCCTCCCCCAGCCTCCTCAAGCATCATCCACCACTCTCAAACACTCCACAACCTAGTAGAAGACCGTAGCCCGGCCGGGCAGGCCGCGGGACGCCGTCCCCAAGCTTGAGCTCGCCGGCGGTCCCCTCGGGTCGTTCTCGTAGCTCTGGCCCCTCCCAGGCCTGGGCAACCCTTCCAGGGCCTCCGCCACTCTGCGTTGGTGCCGTTCTGCCCGGTTGGAACCCCTGGAGTCGCCTCTGCTCACCGTCATCTTCGTCTCCGGCAAGCTCGGCTTCCTGTCTCCGCTAGAGAGGAAGATTTCGACGCCGTCCGACCACCCCTAGCTACTCTACGGCTACGGGCAAGTGCGCCTCAGTCTCCTCTCTCGATCCCTCCCTCTCGTTTTGGCCAAGGAGCCCTCGTCATCGGCGTTTGCTCCGGCGAAGCCTCGCCGCCCCTGTCTCGTTTCCCCTCTCCCCCTCATCTGACTAGCGGGGCCCGCTAGTCAGCCACTCAGTACGCGCGGGAAGCGGTACGAGTGGTGGTGCCCCGAGGCTTTACGCCTTCGACGTCACCCCCCCTCTAGTCTGTTTATTTAAATTCAAATTCGTATTTATCCAGAGAGCTTCAAACAGCTATAATTTTTCAACCATAAATCCAAATGAATTTATTCTTTTTGCATTGTGTTCTTTGCAAAGGAATCTGGCAGCTCACCAAAAATGGGATTTTTCCCTGCTGCCTAGATTTTCTGGTGAATTTCAGAAGGGTTCTTGATGATTTCTTTTTGTGTTTGTAATTGTTTTCAGAGCAGTGAGGCTTGTCTTGAGGATCACCAGGAGGCTTGTGAACCTCATCTGCACTAAGGCAAGCCACAACAACATTTTCATGGTGCCATTGCAATATTTGTGATTTTCCTACTTGAATGAATGATTTAACCCATGCATATAGATCATTATTGTGTTATTCATATTCTGTTAAGTGCTAGTTCAAGTTAATAAGCTTGGGTTACAGAAAGTTTAGAGCCAACTAAGTTGATAAGAGACTAGGATTTATTTTTTCTATGGTAGAAATAATATGGTTGTGGATATAAGTAATTAATTGAAGTTATTTTCTTGCATGAGAATAATGATAAAACTTGTTAGAAAAGATTCTGTTTAATGTGAGGTTTAATCTTGACCAGAGGAGTGTCAAGAGTTGTTGATGGTTATGCTTAGTGTGGATATAGTTGACTCAGTCTTTTCTGGTATTATGTGATGCATATGTTATTGTTCTACTTCATGGCATACTATGACACTGGTTATTTTCAATTTAAGTTGAACCTGATAATAATACAACTTGAATATGTCGTTGACCGGGTCATGGTGCCACTGAATCGAGTTTTTCCCAGTGCAACCACATTTGCCTGTATGGGAAGGCCTTTATTCAATCTGTTGTCATGCCTTTGGTCGGTGCCTCCAACTAGGGAAGGTTATGGGCGTGCGGTACCCTGGCCCGGTAAGCAGACATAACCTTGTGAGCCCATTGTTGAGATTTTTGGTATTGGTCCCCGTGAGGGACAGTCCCTGTGAGGGACGTTTGGCCATGACGGTGGTCGTTGTGTCTTTGGTAGACATGGGGCCACCCAGGACTAGCCTAGTTGGGGAGTGGGTCGGAGTGGCTGAGACAGTGTCATGGCAATGGAGGGGTTTCGTCGGAATGTCGTTGGTCCACCCGAATGGGAGTACGAGGCCATGGGTTCCGTGGTGTGGGTACAGTGCGCTACCTCTACAAAGTGTATTAATCTATCGATAGCCGAGTCCACGGTTATGGACACGCTCGAAAGTAGGTCACAACATGGGTCAACATTTAATAAAATTTACACACTAAGTTATGAACTCTGCACTGTTGATGATGGCGGGAAGGCCATCAGGTTGGAAAGGACCAAGTGTTGGTCGTGGTTGTGATCACCGGAAGGATCATTGTTTTATACCTAGTATGGGTCGTGGTTGTGATCGCCGGAAGGATCATTGTTTTAGACCTGGTATGGGTCGTGGTTGTGATCGCCAGAAGGATCATTGTTCTAGGCCTAGTAGGGTCGTGGTTGTGATCACCGTAAGGATCACGAGATATTCATGGTTAAGATGTTGAGGTTGGTACAGTGGTGATCCAAGGAGTGATCACCGTTGGTAAGAGAAAATTTTCCTCACGAGGATATGATCACAACATGTTGAATATATTGTTGCATTATTAATAATTGGTTAAATATCATGATATTGATTGTCATTATGTTTATGTCTGTTGTGAGCTTGCAAGTACATTCAATGTACTGACCTGGCGTGTCATGCCAGATTTCAGGAAAAGCCTTGTTGGAGAGGAGTGCTGTCCGAGTCTAGATCGTGTCCACATCAGTGTCCTTGTACTATGGAGCTTAGTCTACGACGTTGTTCCGCTACTGCGTAGTTGTTATGATCGAGGCCTTTATGTTCACTAAATAATGTACATATTGTTCAGCCGCACCGTGCGTGCCGCTTGGCCTCGCTACCTGTTGTAATGTAAACTTTGATCCGCTAGCATCAATAAAGCGGTTGTTTTCTGTACCAAGATGTTATGTGTTGCCAGAAGACATGGTCTCTGGGCTGGCAATGCATGGTAAACCGGTTGCTCTGAGCCGAGGTGCCACAAAGCAGCGAACGTTCTTGCTCGTATCGGCGCCAAGCATGACCCTGTCCCACCTAATATCTTTCTGGAAAGGCTTTTTAAGCCATCCTTGGTGTGGCAGGGGGCAAACGGCAACACTAGTCCAGATCCGCACATAACCCCAGATTCCGAAAACACCGACATCATCGGGGACTCAGCCACCGAAATAACATCATTGGCGCATCTCATCATGGCAGTCATTGCCCGATGGACCGAACCCTTCCTGGCCTACCTTAAGAGGAAGGAGCTTCCTGAGGACCAGAATGAGGCACACTGCATTGTCCGGCGTTCGAATGCCTACAAGGTTCATGACGGAGAACTCTATAAGAAAAGCGCTACCGGAGTTCTTCAAAGATGTATCTCCGAGGAAGAGGGGCGGAAGCTCTTGGCCGAGATTCACGCCGGGCTTGGCGGTCACCACGACGCAGCTCGGGCCCTTGGTAGCAAGGCTTTCCATACAGGGTTTTATTGGCCGACGGCCTGAGAGGATGCACAGGACCTTGTCCAACGTTGTGTCGGATGCCAACTCTTCACCAATCAAAGCCATATGCCCCCCACGGCCTTACAAACAATCCCCATCACTTGGCGTTTTGTGGTCTGGGGACAAGATATGGTCGGACCCCTTAAAGGAGGAAGCCATAAGAGAAAGTACCTGATGTTCATGGTGGATAAATTCACTAAGTGGATAGAGGCCAAACCAGTCAATATGGCCGAAGCGGGGCCGGTAATAGATTTCATATCTGGTGTGGTACACCGTTATGGTGTCCCACACAGTATAATAACCGATATTGGCTCTAATTTCACAGCCGATAAAGTGAAAACTTGGTGTGCTAATCTCGGTATTAAACTCAATTACGCATCGGTCTACCACCCGCAGACAAACGGTCAAGTCGAATGGGCGAATGGTCTTATTATGGGCGGCATCAAACCTAGACTAGTGCGGTCTTTGAAAGAATCATATAAGCACTGGGTGGAGGAACTTGACTCCGTACTCTGGGGGCTGCGGACCACGCCCAACCACACCACTAGATATACACCTTTCTTCATGGGGTACGATGCAGAAGCGGTGTTACCCTGCGATATTATTCATGACTCACCTCGAGTGCGCATGTACGAAGAGAGAGAAGCCGAGCTTGATCGGCAGGACAACCTAGATGTCTTGGAAGAGGAGCGCGACGTCGCAAAAGCCCGTTCCGCATTTTATTAGCAACAGGCTCGCAGGTATCAAAGCAGAGAAGTGTGGGCCAAGACTTATAACGTTGGTGAACTCGTTCTACGCCCGCCGGAGAAGAAAAAGGACAAGCTCAAGCCCAAGTGGGAGGGTCCCTTGATCATTGACGAGGTTCTCACCGGAGGAGCGTACCGCCTGTGTGATGCGTCAGATAATCACCTGGAGCCGAACCCCTGGAATGCGGCCAGACTATGCTGATTTTATGCCTAGCGCCGAACTACTATGTTCATCTTCTCCCTCCTGTTATTAACGTTATTTTTTCTCTCTTTTTGTTTTTTTTATCTTTTTTCTTTCATTTTGCTCTTAAGCCTTACGGTTTCAGTACGGCTAGACCGTCCTTACCTAATGCGTACACCTCTGCATATGTACGTTCATTATACCTGGGGGCTTCTCGTACAGAAGCTTGCTATTATTCTTTGAGCATCAAGCTCACCACATATGCGTTTTTCCATATGTACCTTTTCTTCGCCACTATATGCATCGATATGACTTAAGTTTTGGCCAAGCTGGGTTGCCTGGCTCCTGTGCTTATGCCCTACGTTCCCATTAGTTTGGCTAGGGCATAAAGGGAGCACCTCTGCGATTGTTACTGCCGGGTCATCCGGATGTGTACCTCAGACTGGGTGAAGCCGAAAGCTAGCGTTCTTAATTGAATTTTCGGTCGGTGAATTAAAGATGTTTTCGCATTCACTTCATTGTGAAACCCCAGAAGTTACTAACTCTGTGATTTTTTTCAATCATAGTTCGGACATGCACATTAAATGCATGCACACCCAGGGAAAGGAACCCTTAATGAAACTATTCTCTTTGGAAGATGTTTCTTATGTAATGTAATATAACATAACTAGCCGGATACACATTGTCTGTTCAAGCAACTATGACCCCTATGCTTGGTTCCCATGCATACCCCGGTATATTCTGCCATAAGGGTATTCGGAAACACTCCGCACCTTCGGGTCCAAAGGTCGAAGCGAAAAGGTCGGCCATGACAATTGTTTTTTTATCCAGTTAGAAGGAAAGTAGATAGTCACCTAGGACTCAAAAACTTCCTCCTCTATACTATCCAATAGGCGGTCTAATTTACAATCCTGTTGGGAGTATCTAGCAGCCACCTCTACTTGGCCATATACTAAGCTAATGGGAATGTCTTCCCCATTTGACCCTACCGGTCCGACCTGGGCCATGTGATTTGGATCCAGCTTGGTATATCGCGTTTTTATCATGTCCCAGGCTTCTCGCGCACCCTCCCGGCAGGCCGATATCTTCCACAGTCGGATACGTCGCCGCGCTCCCTTGAACAGCTCTACAAGCTTCTCCATACTCCCTGGAGGGGAGTCGGATGGCCATAAGGCCTTGGCTACACTCCACATTGCTAGCCGAGCTTGCTCGTGCAGCTGCAACAGCTCTTGTAGAAGATCACTTTATGATCCTGTAAGTGCATCTAGTGCCACCCCTAGTTGGTTTTGGAGTATTGACGACAAACCTAGTTGAGGGACTAATGTGTCTATGAGAATTGCAGGATAACACAGGTAGAAGTCCCTCATTGATTCAGTTTTCCTACGAGAGATGACCCCTAAAAATGTATGAAGACATTGAAGTCAAAGGTGGTATGTGAAGACATTCACATTGAAGACTATGACAAGAGAAGACGTCGTGTGAAGACTATGGAGCGCGAAGACTTAGCAGTTTCGTCGTTCTGTGTTTTTCTTTGTTGAGTCATAGGAACCACCGTACTGTTAAGTGGGGTCCAAGAGAACCAGTCAGAATGACTGAAGTGATGCTTAACCAAAATCCTATGTCTTCGAGTGAAGACTATGAGAGCAAATCTTGTCCAGAGTTGGATAAGTCAGCTTTGCTTGTAGCCCAAGTAAAGTTGCCGTGTGTGTTTGAAATCTGACCGTTGGAACACGTGTCAGTTCCTTAGTGACCCAGGGTCATTTCGGACAAATCAGGTCGGGTTGCCTAGTGGCTATAAATAGCCCACCCCCTACAACCATAAACAGTTGGCTGCTCAGAGTTAGAGTACGGCTTTTGTCGTTTGAGAGCAACCCACCTCGAAGCCTTCGAGAGAGAATTCCTTGCGAGGATAAAGCCTTAAACACCCAGAGCCAAAGAGTGTTAGGCATCACTTAAGTCTTCCTGTTTGTGTGATCTGAAGACTTATTACACTTGAGGACCGTGAATCCTCCAGCCGATTAGGCGTCGCGTTCTGAGCATCCAAGAGTCATTGTGGATCGCCGGTGAACGAAGTCTGTGAAGGTTTGGAAGTCTACCTTGAAGACTTACCAGAGTGATTGGGCGAGGACTGGGTGTCCTTAGCTCAAGGGGAATAAGGTGAAGACGAGGTCTTATGAGTTGAATCTTAGCCTCCCTAACTAGACGTACAGTTGTCACAGCAACTGGAACTGGTCGAGAAAATCATTGTCTTCAATGAGTCACTAGTTTCATCCTTCCCTTCCCTTTACTTACTGTTGGTCCTCGTGAAGTCATTGTACGATTGCATCACCTTTTGGCTTCACTGAGTGATTACTTGTTCTGATTGGCTTCACAATATCTTCCTACCTGATCCTTACTGCCTAGCTGCTATTAGTCATTGTGCTTTCACTTCATTGAATACTTGACTATGGTTTGCCTAGTGTAGTCTACCTTCCGCTGCATGGTAATAGGTTTATTTCTATCGTTTGTCTTCGAAACTTACATGTTTTGAAGACTTTCCTAAAAATCGCCTATTCACCCCCCCTCTAGTCGATCACTAGCACTTTCAATTGGTATCAGAGCAAGGTACTCCCTTGTTCTGTGTGATTCGGTTTAACCACCTGGAGTTTTAGCTATGTCGACTGCAGGGATAATTAAAGTCTCCGCTGTGTGCCCCGTCTTCGATGGAACTGAATATCCCTACTGGAAGAATAAGATGCGCATGCATCTTGAAGCCATTGATGTCGACCTATGGTATGTCGTCAAGAACGGCGTTCCCAAGGCTGGAGAAGGTGTCACTGCTGCTGATGTCAAGAAGTTCGTTCAAATGGACTCTACTGCGAAGAATATCATCTGTGGTCATCTGACCAAAGGACAGTATGGCCGCGTGAGTGCTTTGGAAACATCTAAGCTAGTCTGGGACTGGCTCTCCAAGGTCAACGAAGGCGTCTCAACCCAGAGAGATTAGAGAATCAGTGTCCTTCGCAACCTCTTCAACCGCTTCAAGAGAAATGACAATGAGAATGTCCAGCTCACATTTGATCGACTCACTGACATCACAAATGAGCTTCAAGCCCTCGGCGCCACTGAGATCACCAAGCATGAAGTCGTCAAGACACTCCTGAGATCACTTGACAGTTCGTTTGACACCCTAGCCCTGATGATTCAAGAACGTCCTGATTTCAAGACACTTGATCCATCTGACATACTTGAGAGGCTCAAAACACACGAATTTCAGCTTTCTGAGAAAAGAGACATCTACGGTCCCAACTATGGGCGAACTCGTGCCTTGAAGGCAAAAGATGTCTCCTCATCTGAAGAAGAATCTGACAGCAGTTCTGATGATCCTGAAGACATTGGAAAGGAGCTTGCTATGCTTGTGAAGAAGTTCCAAAAATTCACCAAGAAGAAAGGCTTCAGAAAGTCTTCATGATCAAGCTCAAGGAATGATGAAGCTTCTGCTCATGACTACAAGAAGAGAACATGTCACAAGTGCAAGAAACCTGGCCACTACATCTCTGAGTGTCCACAGTGGGACAATGAGAACAACAACAAGAAGAAGAGCAAGGAGTATGACTCTGACGACAAGAAGAAGAAGAAATACTCAAAGTCTTCTTCCAAGTCTTCCTCAAGGTCTTCATCACACAAGAAGAGCTCATCTGGCAAGGCACGTGCGTTTGTTGGCAAGGAAATGGATTCTGAGGAGGAGTCTGCTTCTGAGGAGGCGGAGGTGGAGTCTGAGGAGGAGTCCGATTCTGGTGTTGCGAGTCTGGCTACAGCAGTCGTTGCCAAGTCCATCTTCAACACTGAAGACAATGACTTCATCACCGACACCGATGCAAATGACAAGGACTACTCCGCTCCTTCCTACTGCTTCATGGCATGCGGTGCCAAGGTAAACACACGCACTACTCACTATCAAACATCTAGTGACGATGACTCGGATTGTGGTTCCAAACCCAGCTACAAAACACTTGCTAAAATTGCGACTGAACAACAGAAAGCTATGGAACACATTCAAAAACTATTAGACAAAAGCGATGATCTGTTAGACACTGAAATGACTCGATCTCAGTCCTTAATTGAATACATAAAAAATCTTCACGTTAAGTATGAGGAATTTGAAAGTCGTCATGAAACGCTCTCAACAACTCATGAAAGGCTTTCCTATGATTATCTTCAAAGGAAGCAAGATCTTGAGAAATTGAGAGCGGCTCATGAAGATCTTCAAAAGGAAAACGAGTCACTTCTGTCAGATTTCGGGTTCCGGCAGACCCTTGAGGTTCGAACAGTGGGGTGCGCGCGGAGATTTCGCCTTCTACCTACCTGCACCCCTCCGCCTCGCTGAGATCTAAGCTATGGAAAGAAGAGCACAAGAGACACAGGGTTTATACTGGTTCGGGCCACCGTTGTGGTGTAACACCCTACTCCAGTGTGTGGTGTGGTGGATTGCCTCTTGGGCTGATGATGATGAGCAATACAAGGAAGAACAGCCTCGCGAGGGTCTGCTCTTGGCTGTGGGGATGAACTGCTAGGAGGAGTTCAGTCACCCTTCTCTCTCTGTGTGTGTGATGCTACTCGATCCGATTTTCCCCCTCACTCTACCCTGTAGGTGGCTAGTCCTATTTATAGGCAAAGGCCCTGGGCCTCTTCCCAAATATTGAGCGGGAAGGGCACCAACAATTGGCCATTTTGAAGGGGAACATCTGGTACACTTATCCTGACTAAAGTTAGTCCTCGCCTGCCAAAGACTCTAGTGGTGATGCTGGCTTGGGCTCCACAATGACTTCCTCCCTGCCGTTGGATTGGTCTTGGTCTCGTTGCACTGAAACGGGTGCCTTTGCTTGATGCTCTCGCCTGCGCTTGCTCCCTTTGCACCAAAGAGGAAAGGAGGACACTGCGCGGGCTGGCGCCCGCCTGGCACCCTTGGTCGTCATGGCTTGCGTCACGGGCACCTCGTGAGGTACCCCGCCTTGATCTCTTCGCCTCCTCGCGAGCCAGCCTGATGTGGCCATGCCTGGGGAAGCTCTGTGTCATCCACCCCACGAGGCTTGGCCCCTCGCGAGGGTCCTGGGTCTGCGTCGATGAAGTCGTGCCGTGCTGGGCCCCCTTTGAGCCACATCGCAGGTAGGCAAGTCTGGGGACCCCCGTTCCCAGAACGCCGACAGTAGCCCCGGGCCCAAGGCGCGCTCGGACTTGGCCGTGCAGGGAGGCGAAAGGGCAAGGGCAAAGCGCCGCGGGCCCTAACAGCACGGATCGGACAAGTCCCTGCATGCAAAGCGGGTCATGATTACCTATGATCGTGGAGGTCGGCGGTTGGCCTTCGCCGGCCATAAGTATGGAACGGCGCACGCCCTTCCAGTCCATCCCTTCTTGCTTCTCCTTCTTCCTGGTCCTTGCTCCGTCTTGCTGCGATGGCTCCGATCCGCCGGTTCTCATCGGCAGAGAAGGGAAAGGCTCCCCGAGAGGAACCAGACCCGCTCCCGCCGAAGAAACGGCTCGCCCTCCGCGGCCGGGACGAGGGGGGCCATCAGGTGGTGTCGAGGCCCTGGTGCGAGCGGGCACCGCCGGGATTCCCGCTTCCCTTGTACGCCCACATCGAGGGCCCTGAAGGAGTTGATGCTGATCGCCACGGGCAGCACCGCCGTCGGCGCCGACGGGTCACGAAGGTGTGGGTCGTCCCCCCTGGGGTCCACACCCAGGGCTCCTCCCGAGAGTTCATGCTCCGTGCCACCATGCCTCCTCGGTCTTGGATTCACCTTCCTCCCTTCTTCGCCTCCATCATCCCGCAAGGAGAACTCCTGGACTTTGGCTGCAGCACGCCGGCTGCAGCACCCTCGCGACCGAAGCAGAGGTCGCGGTCGTTGCTCCAGGCGAGGTCTTCATGACTCGAGGCTGGAGCGAGATCGCCCGGGTTTGCAGGACAAGAGGCGCCTTCGCGATCCACTTGGAGTACGACGGTGCTTCGGTGATGTTCTTCAACGTCTTCGATGCGAATGGGCGCCGGCTGGAGTGCTGCCCCGGGAGAGGTGGTCGGGACCCTGCTATGGCGAGGACTGGGCCCGCCGACCGCTCCCTTGGTGGCTCCTCAGGCGGCGGAGGCGGCGGAAGTTCCAGCGACTCCGGCGAGCTCTTCGCGACTCCGGAGACGAGCGACGACAGCTACGAGCCCCCGAGCCGGTGCCGCTCCTGGAGCAGGGCGGGCTCGTCAGGCCGTCGCCGACTCTGATCTGGATGGGGTTGGCGCCGGTGCTTGACGGCCTGATGATGGCTTCTTTTGCAGGGGCGCATGTAGTTAGCGTCCCTTTAGGATCTGTTCCCTGCGAGGAATCAAAGACGCGTCCCGTGGGGGCTTGTAAGGTGCCTGTGATCCTGTTTTGTTAATATAACCCTTGTCATAGAACTATGCGAGTTGCTCATTCCGTTTTAGCTCAGTTCTCCCTTTCGAACCTCACGAGGGCTTGGTGCTCTGCACCGACAGGTCCCAGTCCCAAGGCGGCTTCATACATCGCTGGTATGCCAGGTCGCGATGCCGTGGTCAAGGCCAGGAGGTGAGCGACCCGGGGTCCGGTAAGAGCCCCTGAGTCGCGATGCTCAGGAGGTCCCCTTTGGCGCTCAAGCAGCCGTTGTTCGGTGACAAAGGAGAGCGGCGTTGCTAACACGGGATTGCATTAGGTGCGGGGATGGTGCCACGGTAGCTGGTGCTTCCGGGTGGTGACTTATCTCGAGAATCAGGGGCCGTTCTCTGGTGTGTCGCCGGGTCCATGCATCGGTAGGCGTGAGGTTGCTCGACGAGGCAGCCGTCGAGGGCCGGGAGGCCAAGCTCAGGAAGCGCCGCGACCGCCTAGGCGCGCTGGAGCAGGAGTTGGGGGCGAGGAAGGTCGACCTAGACGACAGGGCCCAGGTTCTTGCCGAGGACCGCGTGGCCTTCGCGGAGATGGAGGCGAAGGCTCGCTCCTCACTGAGGATGCTTTACGACAGCGGCCTAGAGAGCCCGCTGGCTGGCGCCGAGGACGGCCCCGCCAAGCTGTTTCCCTTCCTGGTTCGCGCTCTTGAAGATGTCGCCCTTGGCCTTGGCCCCATGGCCGAGGCTGAGGCGCGTGTCCTGTCTTCTGCAGCGCTGACGCGGGCCCTCACCCACATCTACCTTCGCGATCCCGGCGTCGACCTCGACAGCCTGCTGGAGCCAGTAAGCAGCGAGCGTGCCTCCGCCGCTGCCGAGGCCGTGAAGGTCGCGCGGAGGCTCTGCTGGGGAAGTTCCGGGCCTTCAGCACCAAGCCGAAGCAAGGCGCTGCCGACCCCGCTCCTCCATGAGGCGAACCCACTCCGCGCTGCTCCACCGCCGACAAGTGGCTCTGTTGTGGCTCCTGTCCTGCCTTTAATTCCTGCACATGTATCATGCCTCGGGGAGGCGTTTAAACTTGCGTTTTGCATTGAGATAACAGTGTGGACTGTAATATTTGCTTTTGAATTCCTAGAAATTTGCGCTTTTCCTTCCTACTTGCTTATGTTCTACGCCGGCAGAGCCCGGCCCCGCGCATACCTCACCCAGCATTAGTCCCGACCGGAAACCAGGACGGGGCCAAGGAGTGAGGGGCTACGTGACAAGTTAGGCTCCTGAGTCGCGATGCTCAGGAGTCCCCCTTGGCGCACGAACAGCAAGTAGGGAGGTATGATGTGGGTGGATCTACCGTTCTACGTCTGCAGAGCCCGACCGCGCGCATACCTCAACCGCCGTTAGCCTTTCAGAACTAAGGAGTGAGGGGCTACGTGACCAGTTAGGCTCCTGAGTCGCGATGCTCAGGAGGCCCCCTTGACGCTCAAACGGCCTTCTTACCGTGGCTCCGCTCAGGGAGAGACGCGCGACGAACCAGGCCCGGGGGGGCCTGGCTGGGTGGCGTGCGTCTGGGCGTGACCCAGGCGCAGCCCCCGTGCCCAGCCCCCTCGCGCGGCACTCCTGAAGGGAGGTGTTACGATGAGGCTAGACACTGAGCTCTGGGCTCCCTAAGGTTGATGCGGCCCGGGGGCCGCCCTCAGTTGTTTATCACCAGCGCGGAGCATAGCGCTTCCGTATGTGTACGGGCATAGCCGCTCCTCGGCAGTGTCGTCAGCCAGCGCGGAGCATGGTGCTTCCACTGGTACGTGGGAGGGGGCTCCCCTCCGGGAGGAGCCCCCAGGGCGTGTACAGCCCCGCCCTAACATGTGGCTGGCACGGTAGGGCATGGCGATGTGTATCTGGGCACCCGTGAGCCAGCGCGGGACTCACGGGGCCCTACCTCTAGGCGGGTTGCACCTGGCACTGGGCCTTATCTTGTGATGTGTCCCTGCAAATTTGGTTATATGCCGGCACTCTACGTCCTCGGGTCCCGGCCCTCGAGCTGGCCTCAGCCGTCGCTGGTATGCCAGGTCGCGATGCCGTGGACAAGGCCAGAGGGTGAGGGCTGGAAAGCCAGTAAGAGCCCTGAGTCGTGATGCTCAGGTACCCCCCCTTTAACGTGCAAGTGGTCGGCATGGAGAAGAAGAGGTGCCGTGGACAGGCATCAAATAATCAAGCATGGTGGGTCGAACGCATAGCCGGAAATAAACGCAAAAGGGGTACATGCCGCTCGGTCTGGCCCGAGCAACTTGGGGGATGATGCAGCCCGAGGGGCGCCCCCAATAAGGTAAGCTAACACCATGAAATAAAAGGGATACATGCCGCAGGGACGGACCCACGCGGCCTGGGAATAATGCAGCCCTGGGGGGGGCGCTCCCAGTTGGAAGTGAAACTTAAAAGATGTCACCTGATGATGTTGAGGACGAAGGAGTGTTGGTGTAGCAGACTCAGTGGGTTGCGGAAGCCGATCCTCACGAGCCCCCAGGCCCAGGGGCCTCGGGGGGCTCCGGAGGCGCTGGTGGTTCCTTGCGGACCATCTCCATCTCCGCCAGGGCTGTGGAACGCCCGGCCTCTTGAGCCTCCATGATGCCCCTCATGAGGCGCTAGTACGTGGTAGCCACGTTCGGCAAGCTGTAAGGCATGCGAACATAGCTGTGGGGCGGACCTTCGCAGCGCCCCACTCGCGAGGGCCAGAGGCGCTCCAGAGAGGCGACTCGATTGAGCCCTGGTATGTCGATGCAGACGCGCAGCCCACCATCCTAGCCTGGATGGGGAGCCACAGCTGGTAGGCGGCGGCCGCCTCTCATGACTCTTGACTCCTGTAGCTCCTGAATGGCCTTGCTGACGAACTCCTGAGGGTCTGGCTCTCCTTGCTTTACTCCTTCCTGAGGGAAACGTGCTTTGAAACACGCCTCCATGTGGTGCCCAAGCGCCTCCCTCGTGACCTTAGCCAGGTCGGTGGCCCTCCAGGGGAGAGCCCCCGAGCCCTGCCTGAGGAGGGCGACGGGCGCGCTTTCCTATGTGATGGAAGGAGGTTCCCCCTGGGCAGGCGCGGGCCCTGAGGGGCCGGGCCGGACGATGTCTTCTTCTTCTTGGGGGCGGTCTCGGGAAGCCTCCTGCTTCCGCGATCCGGGTCTTCCAGTGACGCGGCCTGAAAGGCTCATTCCAGGGAACACACTGCGTCCTTCTATTCACAGGGCACCGTGATGACTCCGCCACTTCCTGGCATCTTGAGGACGTTGTAGCCGTGGTGAGTTACGGCCATGAACTTGGCCAGCGCTGGGTACCCAAGGATGGCGTTGTACGGCAGGCGAATGTGAGCGACGTCGAAGTCGATGAGCTCGGTGCGGTAGTTGTCGCGTGTCCCGGAGGTGACTGGGAGGCGGACCTGCCCAATCAGGACCGTGGAGCCATCGGTGACTCCGGAGAAAGGCTTGGTCGGCTGATGCTGGTTGTAGGGCACTTGGAGATTGTTGAATGTTTCCATGGATAGGACGTTGAGCCCTGCCCCGCCATCGATGAGGGTCCTGGTGACCACCACGTTGCTGATGAATGGGGAACAAAGCATCGGGAGGACTCCGGCTGTAGCTGCACACTTGAGCTGATCTGCTGAGCTGAACGTGATGGCGCACGCCGACCACCTGAGAGGGCGCGTGGCTTCCAGCTTGGGAAGGACTGCATTCACTTCACGGGCGAACTGCTTGAAGATGCGTTGAGAGGCTGGGGCTTGAGCCCCGCCCAGGATGCAGGCGACTGCACACGGCTCCTGGAAGCCCCCAGCCCCCTCGTCCTGATGTCGGTCCTCATTTCTCCTTGGCTGCGGCGGCAGCGGAGGGAGGCCTACGTTGCCTTGCGGGCGATCCTCGCGAGGCTGATCCCTCCAGTCTCCCTCGCGAGGCCGGTCTTGCCAGCGATCCTCGCGAGGTTGATCGCGCCACCCTTGGCGCGGGCCGCAGTCTTCCCAGCGTCCTGTGTTCCTTCCTCCTCCTCGACCGTAGCCCCGGTCACCGCGGTCGGGGCGACGGCCGATCCTTCTTTCTCGCACGGCTCGGAGCTCTTGACATTCGTTGGTGTTGTGGGTGTGGAGGTCGTGGTACACACAGTACCGACTGCCCTTGGGAGGTTCGGGCAGATCTCTGCCCCGCTTGGTGTCTGGTTCTGCCGCGAGCACGGCAGCCCCCTTGCGCTTCACATCCTTGGCCTTGGGCTTCTTCTCTTCTGGGTCTGCGGCAGGCAGCTCGAGGAGGGAGAGACGCCCTTCCTCAGCCCTGGCGCACTTGGTTGCTAAGTTGAACAACTCCAAGGAAGTGCACAGGTCTTCATGCATCGCCAGCTCCTCCTTCATCTTGACATCGCGCACGCCGTCGGAGAAGGCTGAGATGATGGCCTCCTCGGTCACCTTGAGAATCTTGAGGCGTGCATTGTTGAAGCGCTGGATGTACTTCTGCAGGGTCTCTCCGGGTTGTTGCTTGATGCGGCGCATGTCGCTCACGGTGGGTGGCCGGTCGCGAGTACCTTGGAAGTTGGCGATGAAGCGGGTACGCATCTCGTCCCAGGAGGAGATCGTGCCTGGGCCAGGTTTAGGAGCCAGGTGCGGGCCCCGTCCTTGAGCGCCATGGGAAACCAGTTCGCCATGACCTTCTCGTCTCCGTTGGCAGCTTTGATGCCCAGCTCATAGAGCTGGAGGAACTCCGCAGGGTCGGCCGTGCCGTCGTAACGAGGAGGCAGGTCTGGCTTGAACTTGCCGGGCCACGCGACGCTGCGTAGCTCGGCGGTGAATGCACGGCAACCTGCTGTGGCCACAGGAGGCCTTAGGTGACGAAGAGCTTGGTCTTGCATGCCCCCACGCGCTGCAGCTGGGAGCAGCACGGGGTCTTGACGCGCGGGAGCAGGAGCATGGTCGCGACGTGCTGGAGCAGGGAGCGCCCGGGCAGCTTCTTGCGGGCGAGGGACTTCTTGGCAGCTCTGCTCTTGCCGCGCTGGCACCTGACGGAGCGGGTTCCGCCCAGGGGCCACGCGTCTTGGAGCCATGGCGCCTTCTTGAGGAGGAGGCGGCCGGGGCGCCGCCGGAGCTTCGTCGCCCGCGCGGGGCGGGGTGCGGTGCAGTGGAACGGACGGCGCAGGAGAGCCCCCTACGGCGTGGATGAGCTCGGCGACGCGGTCGAGCCATTCTTCGTAGACGTTGTCAATGGGACGGTAGCGCAGGAGCTCGTTTGCCGCGATGAGCGCAGCTCGAGCCTCCATGGGTGCGCGGAGCGCGCAGGACGAAGAACCAGCTAGGGTGAGTGAGGGAGTAGCGGTGCGGCCGTCTTGCCGCACGGACGGATGCTGAGATGACGCTTGCTGCTCATCCCCCACCGAGCTGGTGGCGGCGTTGACGGCAGGTGACGGGGAACGGCGAGGACGCCCGCCGACAGGAGCCGTCTGGGCGACGCGGGAAGCGAGAGCGGCCCGTTGCTCGGCGCGGGCCTGACGAGCGTCAGACATGGACGCGATGGTCGGAGGAGAACGGGGTGGACGAATTCCGGCGCACCCCTACCTGGCGCGCCAAATGTCGGATTTCGGGTTTCGGCAGACCCTTGAGGTTCGAACACTGGGGTGCACGCGGAGATTTCGCCTTCTACCTACCTGCACCCCTCCGCCTCGCTGAGATCTAAGCTATGGAAAGAACAGCACAAGAGACACAGGGTTTATACTGGTTCGGGCCACCGTTGTGGTGTAACACCCTACTCCAGTGTGTGGTGTGGTGGATTGCCTCTTGGGCTGATGATGATGAGCAATACAAGGAAGAACAGACTCGCGAGGGCCTGCTCTTGGCTGTGGGGATGAACTTCTAGGAGGAGTTCAATCACCCCTCTCTCTCTCTGTGATGCTACTCGATCCGATTTTCCCCCTCCCTCTACCCTGTGGGTGGCTAGTCCTATTTATAGGCAAAGGCCCTGGGCCTCTTCCCAAATATTGAGCGGGAAGGGCGCCAACAATTGGCCATTTTGAAGGGGAACATCTGGTACACTTATCCTGACTAAAGTTAGTCCTCGCCTGCCAAAGACTCTAGTGGTGACACTGGCTTGGGCTCCACAATGACTTCCTCCCTGCCGTTGGACTGGTCTTGGTCTCGTTGCACCGAAACGGGTGCCTTTGCTTGATGCTCTCACCTGCGCTTGCTCCCTTTGCACCAAAGAGGAAAGGAGGACACTACGCGGGCTGGCGCCTGCCTGGCGCCCTTGGTCGTCATGGCTTGCGTCACGGGCACCTCGTGAGGTACCCCGCCTTGATCTCTCTGCCTCCTCGCGAGCCAGCCTGATGTGGCCGTGCCTGAGGAAGCTCCGTGTCATCCGCCCCGTGAGGCTTGGCCCCTCGCGAGGGTCCTGGGTCTGCGTCGATGAAGCTGGGCCGTGCTGGGCCCCCTTTGAGCCACGCCGCAGGTCGCAGGCAGGCAAGTCTGGGGACCCCCGTTCCCAGAACGCCGACAACTTCGCGCCAAACAGATCAGTTCAGCTCAGGAAGGATTTGAACCACCATGTTTTAAATGCATTGAGCGTGATAACGCTGCTTCTGTTGCTGAATGTTCTACTGTTGCTACTGTTGCAATATCTTCAACTGTTGATGTGGTAACTAACCCCTCTGCTGAGGATACCACGGCTATTGCTGATGAGAATGCCAGGTTGAAGACACTGCTTGAAACAGGGATGTACAAAAGTCTCAAAGGGCATCAGACACTATGTGATGTCCTCAAAAGGCAGATCCTGAGCCGAAACCCTAGGAAAGAGGGTGTTGGGTTCGAAAGGAAAATGAATGTTGATGGCTCTTACTGGAAACCTGAGCAGTACCCCAAAACCACATGGGTTGCTGCAAAGGAACCTTCAGCGGATCCATCCACTCTATCTGGCTTCATTTGTGCTAATCCCATTGTTATTGATGAATCCTTTGATGCAAACTATAAACTGTTTAAGAATCAGAATGGTGAAGTGTTTGCTAGGTATATTGGTACTAACTGCAGGAATGGACCGCCTATGAAGAAGATCTGGGTGCCGAAAAGGTGTTTGGAGAATCTTCCTGTGAATGTCATCATGACACCACAGGTGAAGAAGACAAACCCCAGACCACAGGCTTCATACGGTCCAAAGGCTTCATACAGATAGAGGACTCACCTGAGTCGCACTAACGCAAATGTTTTGCAGGGAAGCCATACTCAGGCCTATGAATATGAGCGCGGTTCAACAAACCGCCATGTTCATAAGACCAAGAACTATTCTGCTTATTCTTATGAGTACTGTTGTCCACCTGCAAGACTTTTTGCTAGGGCTCCAAAGCCAAAGTTCTCAGATGCTGCACTTAGACTCATTGCTTCGAAGCCACCCTTGAAGATGTGGGTGGCTAAGAAAGCTTAACTCTCTTTTGCAGGGAAAGGTCTCCAGCCGAAAACCAAAATTGTCTGAAGCTATTGCTGGGGACCTTAAACATCTTGTAGGGCGCAAGATCAAATGCCCAAATGGTCTTATTATGTACTTTGTTCCTGAATCGCTTGCTACTTGCCCTATCAGTCCTAATCTCGATCTAAGCTTTAATAATCCACTGGTTCGTCAAATGTTTTTGCTTCACAATTCTCTTCGTGAAGCCTATCCCCCTAACTGCACTGTAGGGTACGACACCAGCAGCTTCAGAATGGATTATTGATAGTGGGTGTACCAATCACATGACTGGCAAGTGAAGCCTTCTCATGGACTCAACTTTACGTCCATCTGACAAAAATCACATCACATTTGCTGACACTGGCAAAAGCAATGTATTGGGTCTAGGTAGAGTTGCAATCTCAAAGGATCAACACATGGATAAAGTCTTGCTTGTTGAATCCCTTGGTTTCAACTTAACGTCTGTCTCAATGCTTTGTGATTTAAACATGATTGTGATGTTTGGAAAATATCGTTGCCTTGTACTAATGGAATCTGACAAGTCTCTAGTGTTTGAAGGGTATCGGAAAGATGATTTGTATGTGGTAGATTTCTCAGCAGGACCACAAATTTCCGTATGTCTTCTAGCAAAAGCTTCCGAATGCTGGCTCTGGCATCGAAGGCTAGGGCATGCTGGCATGAGGAACCTCCACACCCTTGCAAGGAAGAAGCATGTCATAGGCATTGAGGGCGTCAAGTTCAAGAAGGATCACTTATGTGGTGCCTGTGAAGCAGGAAAGATGACGAGGGCCAAGCATCCCTCGAAGAAAATCATGACAACGACTCAACCCTTCGAACTGCTCCACATGGATCTTTTCGGTCCCACTCATTACTAAACTCTTACTACTACTGCTTGTCTCTATGGCTTTGTCATTGTTGATGATTATTCAAGATATACTTGGGTGCATATAATCCTCTACAAGACTGAAGTGCAGGATGTCTTCAGACGCTTCGCCAGTCGAGCAATGAACAACTGTGGCGCCAAGATAAAGCACATCAGAAGTGACAATGGCACTGAATTCAAGAACACTGGCCTAGATACATATCTTGATACCTTAGGCATCACACATGAATTCTTAGCTCCGTACACGCCACAGCAGAATGGCGTCGTCGAACGCAAGAACAGAACACTTATTGAGATGGCCCGGACGATGCTTGATGAATACAAGACTCCAAGAAAGTTCTGGCCTGAAGCCATTGATACTGCATGCCATATCATCAACCGTGTTTATCTTCACAAGCTTCTGAACAAGACATCCTATGAGCTCCTTACTGGCAAGAAGCCAAACGTCAGTTACTTCAGAGTATTTAGCGCCAGGTGCTGGATCAAGGATCCACATCACACTTCAAAATTTGCACCAAAAGCACATGAGGGTTTTATGCTTGGATATGGAAAGGATTCGCAATCCTACAGAGTCTTCAACCTTTTTCACTACAAAGTGGTTGAAACAGTGGATGTCCGGTTTGATGAGACGAACAACTCACAAAGAGAGCACCTGCCAAATGTGGTAGATGAAGTTCCATCCAGTGAATCAATCAAACTTATGGGAACTGGAGAAATCATACCGTCTGAAGCTCAGCCTGAAGAGGAACTTATCATCTCCGCACCTGATCAACCTGAAGACAATGCTCAGCCTGAAGAAAATCCCTCTAACGATGACAATGATCAGCAAGAGAAAAATCTTCGTCATGTACATCCTCGTGTTGCAAATGAAGTACAGATTGAGAGAATAATTGATAGCATCAATGCACCAGGTCCACTCACTCGTTCAAGGGCAACACAGCTAGCAAATTTCTGTGGGCACTTCGCATTCGTCTCAATATCTGAACCCAATAAAGTTGAAGAATCCTTCATGGAACCTGAATGGATTCAAGCTATGCAAGAAGAGCTTCAACAGTTTGAGCTGAATAATGTATGGGAACTGGTTAAGCGTCCTGATCCTCACAAGCACAATATAATAGGCACCAAATGGATATATCGCAACAAGCAAGATGAGCATGGTCAAGTTGTCAGAAACATAGCTCGTCTCGTTGCTCAAGGATACACTCAAGTTGAAGGGATTGACTTCGATGAAACATTTTCTCCTGTGGCTAGACTTGAAGCCATACGCATACTGCGGGCCTATGCAAATCATCATAACATACTTCTATATCAAATGGATGTGAAGAGCACTTTTCTCAATGGCAAGATTGAAGAAGAAGTGTATGTTGCACAACCGCCTGGCTTTGAAGATCCAAAACATCCTGACATGGTGTACAAGCTCAACAAGGCACTGTATGGCCTCAAACAAGCCCCTTGGGCTTGGTATGACACACTCAAAGACTTCCTGAAGAGCAAAGCCTTCAAATCTGGTTCCCTCGACCCCACTCTCTTCACGAAGACATATGATGGTGAACTGTTTGTGTGCCAAATATATGTGGATGACATTATCTTCGGCTGCACCAATCAGAAATACAGTGAAGAGTTTGGATATATGATGCAAGAGCAATATCATATGTCCATGATGGGTGAGCTGAAGTTCTTCCTTGGTCTTCAAATACGTCAGCAACGCAACGGCATCTTCATATCTCAAGAGAAGTACCTCAAAGATTTCCTGAAGAAATTTGGTATGCAAGACTGCAAAGGCTTCACGACGCCAATGCCAGCCAAACATCATCTGGGTCCCGACGATAATGGTAAAGAGTTCGATCAAAAGGTATACCGCTCCATGATTGGTTCTTTACTTTAGCTATGTGCATCTAGGCCAGATATTATGCTTACTGTTTGCATGTGTGCTCGATTCCAAGCGGCACCAAAGGAATCGCATCACTTAGCTGTGAAGCGAATTCTTCGATATTTGGCTTACACCCCAACACTAGGATTATGGTATCCGAAGGGCTCAGAGTTTGATTTGGTTGCATTCTCGGATGCTGATTATGCTTGTGACAAGGTGGATCGCAAGTCTACATCAGGCACATGTCATTTTCTGGGATGATCACTTGTATGTTGGTCTTCAAAGAAGCAGAACTGTGTATCTTTCTCCACTGCTGAATCTGAATACATTGCTGCTGGATCTTGCTGCGCTCAGCTTCTGTGGATGAAGCAAACACTCAAAGACTATGGCATTCATCTAAAGCAAGTGCCACTCTACTGCGACAATGAAAGCGCCATCAAGATCGCCAACAACCCAGTTCAGCACTCGAAGACAAAGCACATTGAAATTCGTCATCACTTTCTCAGAGATCATGTTGTGAAGGAAGATATTGATATCATACACATCAACACTGAAGAGCAATTGGCAGATATCTTCACCAAGCCCTTGGATGAGAAGAGATTTTGCAAGTTACGGTGTGAGCTAAATATCTTGGAATCCTCAAATGTCATGTGATCAAGCACACATCCTAACACTTATGCATATTGATGACTTAGATGTGCAACACACGAAGTAAAGTATATCTTCAATCAATGAAGACATACATTCTAAGTGTGAATACATTAATGTGGAATTTGACTTCGGAGCGCCACGATAATTGTGCGCCGTGTCTGGGTCTAATACTTCCTATACGGTGGGTAACGCCACCACCAAATTCTTCTATTTGAAGTGTTTCACCCATGCGTTACATTTGCTATGTCTTCACATTTGGTTTTGCTTCAATAGAATCTCAGCCTGTCTTCATGATTATCTTCACTATGTTGATTATATATATATACTAGTGTTCTGTCCTCTACAGCATTCACTTATAGCTATGTCTTCTTGTTGAATCTTTTGAACTAAGTGAATGTGATCAGACCCTAACCTCTCTATGCTTTCTATCTCAAACTCTATCTCTCCAAATCATATGCATTCTCTTGAAACTGTCGAATGTCTCCTCTGTGTCCTTGTCAGCAGAAGATACAGAGACAAACATTAAGTCCGCTTTCAATGCTAATTCCTTCACCTGAAACCCGGAGAAGTGGGAACGACCACCCGACAATCCAGGCGTGCGTGGGAACGTGGAACAACCTCCGATATGTTGCATGATGGCCATGTGTCCTTCAGATGTGAATCGCCAGGGGCACCTATGTAATAATGATGTGCCGTCCCTGTCCTTATAAATACATGCCTCACCATAGTCATTATCCTTTCTTCCACTCTCGCACAAACCCTAGCGCCACCACTAGCCCTTGACGATGCCGGTGACGAAGCGCTTAGCTGCCGCAACCTCTCGGACGCCGTCTTCACGCCAGCCGCGGACATCGTCTTCTCCGCCGTCGCTGTAGGTGTCCTCCGTCGCCAAGTTAGGGCACGAACGATCAAACTTCTCGGCCTCATCTCCCTCTCCGTCTAGCAGTTCTTCTTGTGGTAAATAAAACTTCCTTTTACGGCCCCTTTGATCCTATAGATTCATCACTTTCTGCCACAAGAAGTTTCTATTCACACAAGTTGGATCTATTTCATACTGCATCTCATAATATGCCTAGTATGTTCACTTGTGCTTCACAAAGTAGTTAGATTCCTCACTTGTATTAATCCATGGATTCGTACAAATCTGGAACCAACTCTTTATCTATGAGTGAATGTCTTCGCACGTTGAGGTCAATGTCTTCTAAACTGATTTATCTTCAAAATCTTCTGAGAATGCATATGACCTCTTCCCCTTCCCTCGCACCTTAATGCTGTCACAGGTACATGTACGTGGGAGAATCCCTTGGTTCTCATAGTCTGCATTCATTTGCAGAATTCTTACAGCATCATATAAATTCTCCCGAAGCCAGTTCCTGTTTGTCCAGCAAGCAAAAGCCTTTGAAGCCTTTGAATGTGTTGAAGCCATTCAGTTTAAAGTTCATGGCTGCAGAGAAATCAGTAAGGAAGGGTGGTAGAAAGCGTCGAGGTGAAACATCAAGAGATCTACCCGATGACCTCTCAGAGCTGTACAAGACAGATCCAGAAGAGGATTACAATCAGCGCAAGACATGAATCCAATGGATTCGACGATATTGGGCAGAATAGTGGTTCAAGTACAGGTTTGTGACCAAGGAATATGCTGAGAAGAATGCCATCAAGCGACCATGGGGAGACATCCTATACAGAAATCTTCAACCCAGGTCCAGAGATGAAGCCATTGAACAAGGCTTCTATCCCTGCATGTTCCGTGGACCATAGCCTGCGGATGCTGACCCATCGTCATTGCTATGGTGTCGTGACGACAATCTATTCAAGCGCAACTTCCAGTTTGCCCAGAATTCGGCGAAGCAGAACAAGAAGTCATTGGGACTAGACTTCAACCCTGGTCCCTCTGCTCCCCGTGTCGATGGCACTCGCGAAGCTGAACCCAATCTTGTTGGGCCCTTCTACAACTTGGAAGGTCTCATCACTCATATCATGGTTCAAGGGACAGCTGTGGATGAGCCTGCAGATGACGCTAAATCTGATGAAGCGCCTGCACCGCCGAAGCCAAAGAAACTGAAGCAGCCTAAAGCTTCAAAGCCTGCCTCAGCACCAAAAATCTCACAGGTGAAGCCACTGGCTACTGCACCTCCTGAAGATAGTGTGCAGTTTGAAGATTTGTCACGCATCTCCAAGCCCTCGAGAGTCAAGATGCCTTTGCAGCACACCAACCAAGAACTGACTGTTGCTACTATTCTGCGCAACGACGCCATTGATCTGTACAGCGATGAAGATCTTGCAGATGACGCTCTGGAGCAACTGATCAAGAGCAAAGAAGAAGCAGAAATCTTCAATGATTTGCCTCTCTTTGACGTGGCAATCATCCACAACTTCATTGATGAGTGGTTTGACACGCCCAACCTCAGCTTTGAAGATCTGCAACTTCCAATTGGCCTCAGTGTCGCCTTCCATGGCGCCATTGCTTCAGAGCTAGCTCTAGCTCAGCGCATCGTTGAACTGAAGCAAAAGATCGACTTTGAGAAAGCTCAGTTCAAGAAGCACATGGCCAAGCTCAGCGTGCAAGAGGTCAAAAATTTCAAGATCATGCTGCACGAGCTCAAAGAAGCCTTTCTCAAGAAGCGTGAAGAAGCTCAAGGTTCTCGTGAGCGCATGAAGAGCTTGGCTGACAAGTGTGTGCAAGCCTACAATGAGGCTGAGAAGGGCAAGGCCCTTGGTCGTCCTGGCATCGATCCCAGGATGGCTGCAAAGAAGAAGAAGAAGCCAGCTGTGGCCGAACCCGAAGCACCAAGGCAGGAAGCACAACCCATTGTCTTCCCAGCCAGCATCACTGGCTCGAAGCCAAAGGTCAGGTCAACCGCTTCAGAACTGAAGAAGACGAGGACTGCTGAGGCTGAAGCGAGAAAGAGGAAACATCCTAAAGCCTCTGATGCTGCTCCCTCCAAGAAGAAGCGCAAGACAAAGAAGGATCGGGCTGCTCCCACAGAGCCCTTAGTTGTTGAACCTATCTCCATGGTTCGCCCTGCATCTGCACAACAAGAGCACCAACTGATTGTCCATGAGCCTGCTTCCACAGAGGCTCATGAAGCTGAAGACATTCCAGCAGTTGATCCCACCGCTGCTGAAGACATTGGTCACCATGACAATGTTGAAGATGATGTAGTTCTTCCTCAGATCGAGCACAACTTGGTATCATCGCCTGTGCTTACGCACAGCGAACTCATCAGCATTGGTCGTCCTCTGACGCCAATTGCTCAAGATGCAACATGGGCTGATCACCCACAACAACAAGTCACACCACCCCGGCAAGAAGAAGAAGATGACTTTGAGGCCCAGCCAACTCCGTCTCCAGAGGTGTCGCCAGTGTTACGCAGGCTTCGCAAAGGATCAAGGTCTCAAGTCCCTCTTTCGAGCGGTCCAGAAGGAGAAGTGCCCCACCAATCTGTTGCACGTCAAGTGTTTCTAGATGCCACTCCTACTGTGAATGTCTCTGAGTCTGAGGCTAAAGCTGCTGAAGACATTCCAGCTGCATCAGCCGACAACACACAAGAAGAAGAACGTGTCCCTACTCCCCCATTACTGAAGAAGCTGTTCTCGAGGAGAACGTGTCTGTGCCCGACCCTCCAGCTCATCAAGTGGAGGTTGAGAATCTTGAGGCTGCCACCACCAACACAAATGAAGCCAATGACATTGTCACGGCTGAAGCAAATGTGGAGCCTGCACCAACCAATGTGCCAGAAGTCAGTGAAGCCAATGATGCTCCTGCGCCTGCTGCTGGTCCTCAGTTTGACTATCACGTTGAGCACAGGCCTCAGGTACAGAAGCCAATGCCAAGGTTTCCCAGGTTTCCAGGTCCTGCATCAGCACCCGGATCCTTTAATGTCAACGGCTTCAAAGCAGACAACACCTTCTTCAATAGCGCCAAGAACCCCTACTCAAGGGAAAGAATATCTTCTGATCGGTTCTGGAGCTATCCGCAGCGAAGTTATTACTCATGCATTCTGTACAATCAAGGTCGCATTTTCCCTCATATGCGTCTTGACACTGAAGCCATAACTGGTCTTCCTTGCTTGGAAGAAACTCTGGATTGCTTCAAAGAGTCTGGATTGTTGCCTTTCGTCACCGACCAAGAGCACTGGAACGAAGAGTTGCTGCTCCAATTCTATGCCACTCTTCACATTCGTGGCTACAACAGAGATCCGAAGACTTGGGTCCTTGAGTGGATGACCGGCAATGTTCATCACGAAGCCAAAGCCTTTGATATCATTGAGCTCACTGGTCTGCCCACTCCTGGAGATCTTTATGAACCTGGTTGTCAGCTTCACAGTGCAGCTATGGAGAGCATCAGAAGCCTGAACCGATCATGAGTCAGATGCTTAGCATGATGAAGCCTTTGCCACCAGATGCTGCATATCCTAAGGACTTCTTTGTTGAAGACCTTGAGTATCTGCCACGCACTATCTATCACATTATCAGGCGAACTCTCTAGCCCATCAAAGGACATTCTCCACATGCAAAGCTGGAAGGTGCAATGAAGACTTTGGTCTTTTATATTCTTCACGGCAAATGCTTCAATGCACAAGACTTCTTTATCCGCCAACTTGCTGCATTAGGATCTAATCTTTTTGGCTTGAAGTTTTACGCTCCATGGATAATGCGGCTGATCAAACTACACTCAACTGTCTCATATCAGCCCTCTGCTCGCAATCATCGGATCTTTCTACCTGACGTTGATATGTCCGTTGAAGCCATCTATCCAGAGCCTGCCAAGGAGCCTCTTAGTCTTTAGAATGCTGAGCATCAAAGTTTCTCTCAAAACATTGAAGGAGTTGAAGCAGTCACTCGTGTTTATCCTCTGGCTGGTACTACACGTGCACCTCATCGTGCCCTCACTGAAGCCACTGAAAGCACTATTGCCCAACGGCCCAAGAAGCGATCTCGTGTTCTCAATGACCGAGAGCTTCTGGTTGCCCTTCATCGGAAACAGGATAGGCATCATGACTGGCTGAAGCGCCAAATGCAAAGCCTCTTGGTGGATGTCAACCGCATTCGCAATCTTGCCACCAAGAATGCCTTTGTTGCCCATGAAACCTGTCGGCGTACATGGAAAGGGCTGACGCTTATGTGTTCTAAAGATGATCTTCAAGAGGATTGCTTCTCTGAACATTTCAAGTTTGACTCCACACCCCCAAGAAGGACTGTACTGCGACAAACTCCGTCTCTTGAAGACTCTGAGTTCTCTTCCTTCGCGGCAACTTTGAATGCCAGAGTGATCGAGGACGAAGACGATGCCACTTCACCGCTCCCTACTTTTGCACGCATCGACACTGCCCCGAGTTCGTCTGCATCGCCGAACAACACCGACAACCTTGCTGCTTCACGTACTCCTCATGGGAACGAGTAGACGCTCTATGTCTTCAAACCTTTTTGGTCCTTACTGACAAAAGGGGGAGAAGCATCTGAGTTTGATAGTCTTCAAGCGGGTCCATATGGGCGGTTGCTTTATGTTTTGCCTAGTGTTTACAACTCTCGTTTTGATACATTTGTGCCGGGGTACTGATCCACGGGCACCTATGGGATCGGCGGGCCGGGTCCCTTTCGGTTCGGCGGGGGCGGAGATTGTGCAAAGAGAAAATCGAGGCGAAGCATGCGGGCGATTTACCCAGGTTCGGGCCGCACGGATGCGTAAAACCCTACTCCTGCTTTGTGGTTTTGTATTGATTTCTAGCTCGGGAGCGCGGAGTGCTACAGTACACACCAGCGGCTAGCAAGACCGAGCGTGAGTGTTCGAACTGGCTAACCCCCCTCTACGTTGCACACGGGCCTCCTTTTATATGCTCAAGGGGCTACCGACAGGTGGCAACGGAGGTAAAGGGCAAAAATGGAAAGGTGATGTGGTAGGCACAGCTACCTGCTACAGTGTATCATACCCAACCCTGACGGCAGGGGACAAGGGTCTTAAATGCCCGTCTGTGTCGCCTAAATAGTGCGAAAAGGGACCGCCAGGGACACCACCGTTCGCCACGATGGCGATCTTGTCAGCGCCGCTTGCCACCGCACGTCCCTAGCTGCACAGCCTTCCGCCACGTATGCCTGGAAGGGCCCCAGAGCGACACGTTGGTGGATGTGCTGGAGCGCGGGCGCGGAGAGGTGGCTTGCCGCGGCAAGCGCCTTGCCGCGGTCGTTGTCTTGTCGCGTCCGGGAGCTTGTCGCTCACCGGGTCTTGCCGGAACGCGTGGTGCACCGCGGCAAGTTCCTTGAAATGCCTTGAGTGGCCTTCCCGGCAAGCTCCTCTTTCCGGGGTCTTGTCTTCTTGACTTGGACACTTTGTTCTTGAATGGCTCCAAAGGAACCACAGAGGATCTTGGCGGTCACCCGGCAAGCCTTGCCGCGGGATGCTGCGACTGCCCGTGCACAAGTTCGGGATACTAGGGTACCCCTACTCTAGTACACCGACAGGAGCCCCCGGGCCTGGGCCATACACGGTGCCGAGCGCTGTTGGGCCAGGCCCAAAACAGGGCACGGGCATGCGCGGCCTAGGTTACGCCGTATCTCACTCCGTATCCACCGCGCCCTCCCTGAACGGCACGCGTTGAATGCGGCGTCGTGGGAGAGGTCATGGGGATTTCTTTATTCGGAAATGCGGAACGTCCGCCCCCTCCCCCTTTATAAGCAGGGGAAACAGGGGCAGTTGGCCCACTCGCCCGTTGCCGTTCCCAATCTCAGAAATCTCCGCCGCTCCCTTGCCTCCCCAAAGCTGAGAGAGAGAGCAGCGCTCCGCCCCCCATCGCCACTAGCACCACCAACGCCGTCGACCTCCTCCACTACTTCCGCCATGGCTCCAAAAGCCGACAAGGGGAAGACCGTGAAGACGACCGAGGCGCAGCGGCTCGCGGCGCTGCGGAAGGAGTGGTCCGTTTTCCCCCCAAGCTCGGCGCGAAGGAGCTGAGGGAGAACTACTATCTGTTCTGGTCGGCGGAGACGCGCGCGCATCCGCGCACAAAGGTTCTCCCCGCCGCCGCTTGGAAGAAGGCTCCGAATGGGTACCCCTTCTTCGCATTGTTCTTCTATTGCGGGCTCTGCCCGCCCTTCTCTGATTTCTTCTGCGACATCATGAACACCTATGGATTCCATCTCCTTGACTTCACCCCCAACGCAGTCCTGACAATGGCAGTTTTCGCACACCTCTGCGAAAACTTTGTCAGAGTCCTTCCCAACGTAGCCCTCTTCCGCCACTTTTTCATACCCCGAGTAGAGAGAGGAGAGCCTCTATCCGGCAGGATTGCCTAGATCTCAAGGCCTAGCAAGAAAGAGACCTATCTGGAGGGAGAATTCCGTGGCAAGTGGGAGGAGTGGAGAGCTGATTGGTGCTGGATTGACGAGGAGAGCCCGCAGCCATTTACCATCCGACGCCGAACCCCAGTAGCACGCGGCAGCGATTGGAGTGACATGGCTCCGGAGGACGCCAGGCTGAAGATTGCCGTCACCAGGATTCTGCGCCTGAGGCTTGCCGGGCTTATTGTTGGCGCTGTTGGCGCAGACTTCCTTCGCCGCCGCATCGCCCCCCTGCAGGAACAGGGGAGGCCCACTTGGGAGTTCAAGAACGCGACAGACATCATGAGGCTGCGGCCAGGCCTCAATTACAACTTGACAGTCCTGGAGCTCAACGCGATGCTGCAGGAGCTGTTCAAATATGACCCCCAGCATCCCGAGGTGTTCAGGTTGCCGGGGGGCGTCGTGCCTTTGTGCAACAATTCCGCGCTCGACCGCATCCGTGCAATGATGCCGGAGTGCGACTCGCACGGGATTGTGCCAACTTGGCAGGAGCCTGCAGACGAGGTCGTGTAGCAATTCTTCGACGACTTGGTGGAAGTGCCAATCCGCCTCAACGAGAAGGACAGCCTCACCCGCGACACCACGGATGTGGAGATGGCGCTCATCGCCACTAGGCTGGAGGAGGCAGCGGCAGCCGCAGCCGCGGGCGAGTTCGGTTTCACTGTGGAGGAGGCCGATGCAGCAGAAGCGGCAAGCCGTGCTGAGCGAGGGGAGCTTGCCGGCAAGAAGGGGCTTGCCGGGCAAGACACCGAGCCGAGCGAGCCCGCCAAGGACACGAGCGGCTCGTTGCAAATCGACTCTTCTTCCACCTCGTCTTCAGACAGCCCACCAGAAGCAGAGCCTCCATCCCCACCAAGAAGGCGTCTCCGCAAGGTTGGTGATGTGGCGGAGCGGCAAGCGGGCCAATAGTCGCCACGCCGCGTGACACGCTCGACCACGGCAAACACCGTTGCCGCGGGAGCGCCTCATGCTACGACGGCAACTGGAGCGGAGTCTAGCCGGACCACCGCTTCAGTCCCTGCCGCTACTCACGCCGCGCCGACAGCCGGAGCGGGGTCATCTCAGACCGCCGCCACCGCTCCCGCCAAGCGGCCAAGGGAAGCTTCTCCTCCGCCTCCTCGCGCCGGGCGCGCGCCAGGCTTCGACTTCTCCGCGTTAAGCTCCGACGAGGAAGAAGAAGAAGAGTAAGCTTCTCTTGTTGTACTTGCATTTCTTCGACTCTTGCTGTTGGTCTTGTTTCTCACTTGCTTTTCCCTGAATCTGTTCCTCTTTAGGACTCTGGCCCAGAGAGCGGCAAAGAGAGCTAAGGCCCCGGTGATCATCATCGAGGACGAGCCCACTGCGACAACAGGTGGCGCGCCCGAGACAACCTTGCCGGAGCCGGCGAATTTCCTCCATGGCAGCCCCCAGCGTAAGTGTGTGAATTATTTTCCGCGGCGAGGCACACATGGGTACTTGTCTTTGCTAATATCTGCTTGTTGACTTGTGTAGGAGCCGAACAGCCCCACCAGGAGCCAAGGGAGAATCCCCCGACAAGGGAGAATTCTCCGGCAAGGGAAGGCTTCCCGGTGAGGGAGAAGTCTCCGGCAAGGGAGGGTTCTCCGGCAAGGGAGGGTTCTCCGGCAAGGGACAGCGCCAGCGGCCCCCCGACGACGGAGACCACGACCGCAGAGCCTGGTGCAGGTACTCCCCTTGCTTCAAAACTTCTCTTGGATCCTTCTTTTTTGTTCTTTATGGGTTTCTGCTGGATTTTGTTTGACTCTTCTCCCCTTTTCCGCCCGTCAGATTCATCCGCTGCGGAGCAGATGGAGATAGAGGTCGCCGCCGACGAAGCAGCTGGTGCTGGAGACGCCACCGGCGCAGAGGCCGCCAAGGCTGACGCCGCAGCAACTGGCGAGGAATCTGGCGATCGTACTGATGGCCCAGAGGCCGCAGGAGCGCCAGGCGCTACGCCGACCGCCGACCCATCCGCCGAAGCCGCAGCGCCAAGTTCCAAGGAGCCCCAGCCGGGCATTTATTTGAAGGCCGGCGACGACGTCTTCATCATTCTTCCCTGGACATCAAGCTCCAGAGCGCCGGTCGAGGGGGAGGTCTTCGACGGAGAAGTGCTCGCCTCCGCGGGGCTGAAGCTGGTCGACGCGCCAAGCAACAGCAGCAACGAGCCCGAAGAAGAGCGGCTGCTGCGTAGGTTGATGTCGCTCTATCGCGCGCGACAAGCCAAGCTGGAGTCCCGCGAGGCGCTTGTCGCGAAGGCAGGAGCAGACATTGAAAGGCGCGCGGAAGAGCTCGGGGGTTTCCACCGGGAAGCCCTCCGATCCCTGGCGGAGGAGCGGGAGCAGCTCGCTGAAGCGCGGGAGGTCTTTCTCCTCGAGAAGGCTGAAGCCGAAGAGCGCCAGCGACTTGCCGCTGTGAAGCTAGCCGCGGAAGAGGGCGAGCTGGCGCAGCGGAAGGTCAATCTCGACGCCCACGAGGAGGAGCTTGCCTCACGCGAGGAGAAGCTTGGCGGAGCCCTCAAGAAAGTGGAGGACGCTGCCGCCGAGGCCGCCGAGGCCGCCAAGGAGGAGTTGAGGACGAAGGTGGCGCGGCTGGAGGCCGATCTCTCCGAGAAGGGCAAGGAGCTCAGCGTCGCCAAGGCCTCCAACGTGGATCTTGAGTTGAAGTTAACCACTTTGACCAAGACTCTGGACAGCGCCAAGAAGCGGGAGGCGGCCTTGAAGGAGGAAATCAAGGCCGACAAGGCGCTGCTGGAGAGCGCTGCCACCGCCCAGAACACCTTCAGGGAGACTGTGACGCACTGGACGGAGAGTCTGGTGAACGCCGCCACAGATATCGACAAGGAGCTGGCGCAGCTGGGGATGGAAGATCTTGGGTATCCCTCCGACGACAACCTCCAGCCCAGCGCCAAGCTCGTCCTATTCTTCAAGGGCGTGGCGACGGCCCTTCAGCGACTCCGAGAGAGGATCCCCAAGCAACTAGCTGACGAGTCGCGCGAGATCTGCGCAGGAGCCCTCGAGAAAGTGTTGATGAAGGTGGCCTTCCACAATCCGGGCCTCCGCCTCACCAACATCCTCAGGTCCTTGCCGCGAGAAGCTGATCTGGAGGAGCTCAAGGCCCTTGTCGCACCCATTGTGGACAAGGTGAGCGGGATCAAGCGGGTCGAAGGCGATCGTGTAGATTAGGCCGCTCATTTCTTGTTTTCTTGTCGCTGCCCATCATGTCATGAAAACAATCTGTTAGAGCTGCGACAAGCTATCTTTGTAATGTAACTTGATTGTGGGCAATGATTGCAACGTTACTCCCTTTACTTGATTCCTCCCTTTGTATGTTTTTGCCCTACGCTTTTAGGGAACTTGCCGGTGCAGGCATCTGAGCCGCGAGCGCTGAGTGCGGAACGTCAGCAGCCTGCTGGTGGTGCCGCTACCGGCAAGAAACCTTGTCGCAACTAGTTGCAGCTCACTTAAGTTGCTGAGCGAACTCAAAACAAAGTAAGGGCGCTAGCGGCTCACTTAAGTTGCTGAGCGGACTCGAAGCAAAGTAAGGGCGCTAGCAGCTCACTTAAGTTGTTGAGCGGACTCGAAACAAAGTAGGGGCGCAACTAGCTATGAGTTGGTTCCTCCGCGCACAGGTTTCCCATACAAAGTGTGGTCGTTCAAGGGAGATAACTTAAAATTTAAAAAAAATTGATTGCTCAAACTTTGGCAACTTAGCTTTTCTGTTGTTTGCTTCCCGGCAAGGCGAAACTTTCTTGAACGACGCCTGGCCCATACCATCCATCGTCTTATCCTTCCCCCCCCTGGCAAACTTGTGGGCGAGGGGAACCTTGCTTTCAAAAGGAAGAAGAGACAATACAGATATGGAGCTTTACGGCTCGTTATTGCTTACCGTGGAGTAGGTGCTGCACAAAGTGTCAGATCATATATGCCAGAAAATAGAAAGCATAAAATTGACAAAATGTGCGGAGCACATGAGCTTTACTTATGCACGGGATCTGCGCCCGGCTTTGTACAAAGGATTACATGCAACAGCGGCAAGACTTGTACAAAAGGTGGTTGCCGGAACAGGTTCCGACAACCGCGCCTTACGGGTAAAACTTACGAAGATGCTCAATGTTCCAGGAGTTGCTCACCGGAATGCCATCTTCGGTCTCAAGGCGGACAGCGCCAGGCCTTGTGACTCGTTTCACCCGGTAAGGGCCTTCCCACTTCGGCGTCAACTTGTTGGAATTCTTGGCGGACTGAACGCGCCGAAGAACAAGGTCGCTTTCCTCGAGACTTCTGGCGTTAACTTTGCGGCTATGGCAGCGGCGCAAAGCTTGCTGGTAGCGAGCAGGTCGCACAGTAGCCTGAAGACGGTCTTCCTCAAGGAGCAGCGCGTCATCTTGTCGCAGCTGCTCTTGCTCGAGCTCATCATAAGCGAGCACTCGAGGTGACCCGTATACGAGTTCCATGGGGATAACTGCCTCTGCTCCATAGACTAGAGCAAAAGGTGTCTGTCCAGTGGCTCGATTTGGCGTCGTTCTGATCGACCAAAGAACCACCGGCAGCTCCTCGATCCAGTTTCTTCCTCACTTGTGCAGCCTGTCAAAAGTTCTAGTCTTGAGACCGTGCAGCACTTCAGCATTTGCCCTCTCCGCTTGACCGTTGCTTCTCGGGTGAGCAACAGAAGCGAAGCAGACCTTGGCGCCAAGATCTTGGACATACTGCGTGAAGGTGCGGCTCATAAATTGCGTGCCGTTGTCGGTGATTATCCTGTTAGGGATCCCGAAGCGGCAAACAATCGACCTGAAGAACTTGACTGCTGACTGTGCTGTCACCTTCCTCACTGGTTCCACTTCCGGCCACTTTGTGAACTTGTCGATTGCAACGTACAAGTACTCAAAGCCCCCGACAGCTCGGGGAAAGGGGCCGAGGATGTCGAGCCCCCAGACCGAAAATGGCCAGGATAAAGGGATCGTCTGGAGAGCTTGAGCTGGTTGGTGTATCTGCTTGGAATGAAACTGACACGCTTCACACTTGGTTACTTGTGCAGTTGCATCCTGGAGGGCTGTTGGCCAGAAGAAACCTTGCCGGAGAGCTTTACCGACAAGTGCTCTTGTGCCAATGTGGTGACCACATATGCCTCCATGTATTTCTGCCAACAGCTTTTGTCCATCTTCCCGGGGAATACACTTCAATTTCACACTGTTGAGTCTTCTTCTGTACAGTGTCTTGTTGACAAACTGGTACATACTTGACTACCGGGCTACTCTCTCCGCTTCTTCTTGCTCTTCGGGAAGTCCTCCTGTCTGAAGGAAATGGACAATCTGCTGTGCCCATGCTGGAGCTTGTGGCTCGACAACAAGGACTAAAGCCAAATCTGCTGCTGCGGGAACATCCGCTTCCACGGCAAGAACCTGCGGCTCTGCCGGAGCTTGACGTTCCCCGACAAGCTTGCCGGAGCAACACTTGTCGGGAGCTTCTGCTTCAACGGAACAAACCCTAGGGTTTGCCGGAGCATCTTGCTCCTCAGCGCTCTTGGTGTTGATCTTGGAGACTGCTGCGGGAATATCCGCTTCTACGGCAAGAACCTGTGGCTCTGCCGGAGCGTGACATTCCCCGGCAAGCTTGCCGGAGCAAAATTTGTCGGGAGCTCCTGCTTCAACGGAACAAACCCTAGGGTCCGCCGGAGCAGACTGCTCCTCAGCACTCTTGGCGTTGATCTTGGAGACCTTCTTGGCGGCGGCTTCGGGAAGCTCTGCCGGCAAATAGTCACCAGAAACCAACTTCCTCTTCTTGCTCTGTCCAGTTGATGGCGTTACGGACGGCTAAGTCAGCTTGAGCACAAAGATCCCTGGTTCCACAGGTAACTTAAGTGCGGCACACTTTGACAGGCCATCTGCAAAGGCGTTCTGAGCTCTTGGAACATGCTCCATTTGTAGGCCGTCAAAGTGTTCTTCTAGCTTTCTCACTTCGTCGACGTAAGCTTCCATCAACGGACTCTGATAACTCTTGTTTACTTGGCGGACGACAAGCTGTGAGTCACCCCTGACAATGAGCTTCTTGATCCCAAGGTCTGCCGCGATCCGGAGACCGGCAAGCAAGCCCTCATATTCTGCACTATTGTTCGTTGCTTGCTCCTTGGGGAAGTGCATCTGGACTACGTACTTGAGGTGCTCACCGGTGGGTGCGACAAGCAGCACGCCAGCGCCGGCGCCTTGCAGCGAAAAGGCACCATCAAAGTACATCAGCCACTCTTTGCTTGCTTCCTTGTCGGGGATGCTCGTTTCTGGAATTTCTTCATCTGGTGTTGGCGTCCATTCTGCTATGAATTCTACCAATGCTCTACTCTGGATAGTTGAAGTGCTTTCAAACTTGAGGCCAAAGCTTGACAGTTCCAGTGCCCACTCAACAATCCTGCCTGTCGCTTCTGGATTCTGCAGTATCCTCTTCAGCGGAAAGCGAGTGACAACTGTGATCTCATGTGCTTGGAAGTAATGGCGCAGCTTTCTCGAGGCCATGAGAAGGCCGAAAAGCAATTTCTGCACACCAGAGTACCTTGACCTAGCCCCCTGCAGAAGGGAACTGACAAAGTAAACTGGGCGCTGCACCATCTTCTCGTGTATCTCGTCGTGTGTCTGCGCAGATCCATCTTTGTCGGGACCAGAGCTTGTCGGGGAAGCTCCCTGCTTGTCGCTGGATGCGCTTGCCGCGGTTGCTGGCTCATCATCTGCCTCCCTCTCTGCTACTAACGCAGCACTAACCACTTGATTGGTTGCCGCTATGTACAGCAGCAACTTCTCTTGTGGCTTAGGTGCGACAAGTATTTGAGGGGACGACAGGTATCTCTTCAGGTCTTGCAGCGCAGCCTCCGCTTCCGGAGTCCATTTCATTGGACTTGCCTTTTTCAATAATTTAAAAAACGGCAGGGCGCGCTCAGCAGACCGAGAGATAAACCTGCTGAGAGCAGCCACGCAACCGGCAAGTTTCTGTACATCCTTGACGCGCTTTGGTGCTTCAATCTGCTCAATGGCCTTGATCTTGTCGGGATTGGCTTCAATTCCCCGCTGAGACACGAAGAACCCGAGAAGCTTGCCGGAGGGAACTCCAAACACACACTTCTCTGGGTTGAGCTTGAGGCTGATCTTGCGCAGATTTGCAAAGGTCTCGTCTAAATCTTGAATCAGGGTTGCTCTGTCCTTGATCTTCACCACTATATCATCCATGTAGGCTTCCACATTTCTGTGTATTTGTGGCTCAAGAGCAACATGGACTACTCTTGCAAATGTCGAACCAGCATTTTTTAATCCGAAAGGCATCCGTACGAAACAGTACGTGCCACATGGAGTAATAAATGCGGTCTTCTCCTCATCCTCTTCTGCCATGAAGATCTGATGATATCCTGAGTATGCGTCAAGAAATGAAAGCAAATCACATCCGGCTGTGGAGTCAACAATCTGGTCAATGCGCGGCAAAGGAAATGGGTCTTTGGGACAAGCTTTGTTAACATCGGTAAAATCGATACAAAGTCTCCATTTCCCGTTTGCCTTGCGCACGACTACAGGATTGGCCAACCACGTGGGATGGAGCACTCCTCTGACAAGGCCTGCTGCTTCCAGTTTCTTGATCTCTTCTGCAATGAATTCTTGGCGCTCCATTGCCTGCTTCCTGACTTTCTGCTTGACGGGCCGCGCATGGGGACAAACGACAAGGTGGTGCTCAATCACTTTCCTGGGAACACCGGGGATGTCAGACGGCTGCCATGCAAACACGTCGACATTCGCCCGCAGGAAAGCAACGAGCGCGCTTTCCTATTTAGGGTCGAGCGTGGCACTGATGGTGAAGGTACCACCAGTGCCGTCCTCCTTGGCGGATACCTTCTTCGTCTCTGGCGGAGCTGCCATCGTCTTCTTGCACTTGCCGGTGGAGCTCGATGGTGCGTCCTCGACGGCAGCGCAGCACTCCGAAGAGGTGCGCTTGCCGGAGTGGGCATCAGAACTCTTGCCGGACTTGGTCTTCTTCCCCCCGGGAGCTTCAGCGGCAAGTGGATTGCGATCTTCCGTGGCTGCTGCTTCCCGGTAGATCTTGTCGGCACAAATAAGAGCATCCTTCTTGTCGCCGGGGACAGAAATGACGCTTATCGGGCCTGGCATCTTCAGCATGTTATATGCGTAGTGAGAGGCTGCCATGAACTTGGCGAGTGCTGGACGGCCAAGTATCCCATTGTAAGGCAATGGAATATCGGCAACGTCGAATGTGACCTTCTCAGTCCTGAAGTTTAGCTCGCTGCCAAATGTTACCGGCAGCGTGACCTTCCCCTTCGGCTTGCTCCTTCCCGGATTGATTCCTTGGAATGTGCCGGTCTCTTCGAGCTCGCTGTCAGGGATTTGGAGTTTTTGGAGTACAGCGGAGGAGATCAGGTTTAAGCCGGCCCCGCCGTCAACTAGCATCTTGGTGACTTTGAGGTTGCGGATAGTTGGTGATACCAACATCGGCAAACACCCAACCACAGTTGTGCGATCAGGGTGATCCTCAATGTCGAAGATGATAGGCGTGCTGGACCACTTCAGAAGCTTGCGTGATTCGATAGGTGGTTCTGCTGCATTAACTTCCCGCACCCACTGATTGAGTTGGCGGTGCGAGGTATGCAGAGAAGCACCACCGTCAACGCACAAGACCTCTGTGGCTTTCTGAAACTCGTGCTCACTGGTCTCAACATCATCCATGTCTTCGTCGTCGTCGTCTTCATCGTTGTCGCGGCCGCGGGGAGGTCTGTCTCCTTGCCGCTGCTTGGCCTTACCGCGGCGTCCTCCTCGGCCGGCGCGCTTCTTGCCAAATTCTGCAGCGCCACCTTGGGCCCTCTCCTTGTCTCGCCGCTCGTACTCAGCCTTTTGCTGCCGGACAAGCTGCTCGACCTTTTTGCAGCTCTGGAGGTCATGGCCCTTGGTGCGGTGAATCTTGCAGTATTGCTTATCGGAGCCGTCCTGCTTGTCGGCGGCTGCCACAGCCTGGCAGTTGGCGCACGCGGCAATCTCCTTGCCGGAGCTACCAACTTTGGCCTTCTTGGCGCCACCTTCGTTGCCGGGCTGCTTAACGACTAGCACCTCTTTGCCTTTCTTCTTCCTGTTCCGCCGCCGGTTTTTCTTTGCCGGGGAAATATCCTCACTGTCAGATCCTTCTGCTCCCGTCTTCTCTCCGGGGAGTCTCCTCCCTTCCTCAGCGCGTGCACACTTGTCGGCCAGGGCATATAGCTCACTGACGTCTCTGATCCTGCACATCACCATCTCCTCTCGCATCCTGCAGTTACGCACGTTCTGATGAAACGCGCTGATGACCGCGGCGGGGTGGACGTCTGGGATGTTGTACTGTACACGGCTGAACCTCTGAATATACTTGCGCAGGGGCTCTCCTTCCTTCTGGACGAGCAGATGAAGATCACTCTCTTGGCCATGAGGTTTGTGGCCGCCTGTAAAGGCGCCGACAAACTGATGGCATAGATCAGCCCAGGAGGATATGGAGTTGTCCGGCAAGTGCATGAGCCAGGACCTGACATTGGGCTTGAGCACCAACGGGAAGTAGTTGGCAAGGATCTTGTCGTCCCGCCCCCCAGCAGCCTGCACCACGATGGTGTAGATGCTGAGGAACTCCGACGGATGCAACTTGCCGTCGTACTTCTGTGGTACATCTGGTTTGAAATTCTTCGTACTGGGCCACTGGACTTGCCACAGCTCACGAGTGAACGCAGGGCAACCTACCGCGTATGGCAAGTCGCCTGGTTCCCCTGGCGCATGCATGTCAACAAAGGGCCCAGCGCGCTGGTCTGATTGACGCCGCGCTTCTCTCCGGCGCTCGATGCGAGTACGAGCGTCTTCTTGTTGTCGTTCTTGAAGAACTTGGTGCTGATCGCGACGAGCTCGCGGATCTGACGACGCGGTGGAGTCGCTGTCGAGGTGGACCCGGCGAGTCGGCGATCTTGGCCTTCGGCGTGGAGAGTGCACAGTAGTTGCACCCCCACCAGTCTTGTCATCTCTGGCTCGTGCCTGGCTGGCTTGCCGCGGCTGAGACATGCTCGGCTGCCGTGGAGTGTCGCCGTTGGCGAAGCCGATGAGACTCTGGATAGTGGCCCTCCAGTCGTCGATCTTGTCCGCCGCTGGAGGGTAGTCTAGGAGCAGCTGAGCTCGCGCCAAAGCTTCTGCTGCGGTGGCGGGTGGCGGTGGCGAACGGTGCGAGGAGCGGGATATGCTCGGACTTCTAACTACGTTAGAAGGAGCAGTATCTCGTCCAGGCGATCGTGTCTCGCTCGCGCCAGCAGGTTGACGTGCATGGTGGTCCTGAGCGCTCCGAGATCCACCAGCTCGATCTTGATCTAGCGAACGCATGGTACCGTGAGTACCATGACGCTGCCGGTCCCGCGCCTCCTGAGATGGGCGCGGTGCATGCACGGATGCCGAGGTCTTGGAGTGCGCCCGGTCATTGTGGGAGCCGACTACGCCGCCGATGGGCAGCGCAGCCTTGTCCTGGGACCTGGAAGCACCGTGAGTTCCCTCGTCGACGCGTGTCCTTCCGCCGGTGCCTGCCCCACCAACCGTTTGCTCCGGCGGTGGCTAGCTCGGCGCGGACGGAGCAGCTGCCTCCGAAACTTTCTTCTTCAGCGGCATGTTGATGAAGATGATGAAGATCTAGCTCGCGAGAATGCCAGATCTGGTTCACACAACTTCGACGCCCCCTACCTAGCGCGCCAAAGATGCCGGGGTACTGATCCACGGGCACCTATGGGACCGGCGGGCCGGGTCCCTTTCGGTTCGGCGGGGGCGGAGATCGTGCAAAGAGCAAATCGAGGAGAAACACGCGAGCGATTTACCCAGGTTCGGGCCGCACGGATGCGTAAAACCCTACTCCTGCTTTGTGGTTTTGTATTGATTTCTAGCTCGGGAGCGCGGAGTGCTACAGTACACACCAGCGGCTAGCAAGACCGAGCGTGAGTGTTCGAACTGGCTAACCCCCCTCTATGTTGCACACGGGCCTCCTGTTATATGCTCAAGGGGCTACCGACAGGTGGCAACGGAGGTAAAGGGCAAAAATGGAAAGGTGCTATGGTAGGCACAGCTACCTGCTACAGTGTATCATACCTAACCCTGACGGCAGGGGACAAGGGTCTTAAATGCCCGTCTGTGTCGCCTAAACAGTGCGAAAAGGGACCGCCAGGGACGCCACCGTTCGCCACGATGGCGATCTTGTCAGCGCCGCTTGCCACCGCACGTCCCTAGCTGTACAGCCTTCCGCCACGTACGCCTGGAAGGGCCCCAGAGCGACACGTTGGTGGATGTGCTGGAGCGCGGGCGCGGAGAGGTGGCTTTCCGCGGCAAGCGCCTTGCCGCGGTCGTTGTCTTGTCGCGTCCGGGAGCTTGTCGCTCACCGAGTCTTGCCGGAATGCGTGGTGCGCCGCGGCAAGTTCCTTGAAATGCCTTGAGTGGCCTTCCCGGCAAGCTCCTCTTGCCGGGGTCTTGTCTTCTTGACTTGGACACTTTGTTCTTGAATGGCTCCAAAGGAACCACGGAGGATCTTGGCGGTCACCCGGCAAGCCTTGCCGCGGGATGCTGCGACTGCCCGTGCACAAGTTTGGGATACTAGGGTACCCCTACTCTAGTACACCGACAATTTGGTTCTTTGAGTTGTAACACTTAAACTCGATGGTCGTCTGCTACTTATTTGCTATTCTGTGATGCGATGATAAATTCCGCATGTGCGACGATAAATTCCGCACTTAGATCATTTTGCAGACGTCCATTTTTCATTATGCATGTCATTATCTTCACATACTTTTCATGCATGATGAATTGTCATCATAAGTTGAAGAGGATCTCCACAAGTACAACCTGCCATGTGCATTTGCATTCCAAAAGCAAATTACTTATATGCACAACTTCAGGGGGAGCCCTTGCAACTTATGAAGACAATTCCTTATCCTTTACAATTTCACATATTATATTCCCCGTTGAAAACTTCAACTAGTTTTTCATCAATCACCAAAAAGGGGGAGATTGTAAGTGCATCTAGTGCCACCCCTAGTTGGTTTTGGAGTATTGACGACAAACCTAGTTGAGGGACTAATGTGTTTATGAGAATTGTAGGATAACACAGGTAGAAGTCCCTCGTTGATTCGGTTTTCCTACCAGAGATGACCCCTAAAAATTTATGAAGACATTGAAGTCAAAGGTGGTATGTGAAGACATTCACATTGAAGACTATGACAAGAGAAGACATCGCGTGAAGACTATGGAGCGCGAAGACTTAGCAGTTTCGTCATTCTGTGTTTTTCTTTGTTGAGTCATAGGAACCACCATACTGTTAAATGGGGTCCAAGAGAACCAGTCAGAATGACTGAAGTGATGCTTAACCAAAATCCTATGTCTTTGAGTGAAGACTATGAGAGCAAATCTTGTCCAGAGTTGGATAAGTCAGCTTTGCTTGTAGCCCAAGTAAAGTTGCCGTGTGTGTTTGAAATCTGACCGTTGGAACATGTGTCAGTTCCTTAGTGACCCAGGGTCATTTCGGACAAATCAGGTCGGGTTGCCTAGTGGCTATAAATAGCCCACCCCCTACAACCATAAACGGTTGGCTGCTCAGAGTTAGAGTACGGCTTTTGTCGTTTGAGAGCAACCCACCTCGAAGCCTTCGAGAGAGAATTCCTTGTGAGGATAAAGCCCTAAACACCCAGAGCCAAAGAGTGTTAGGCATCACTTAAGTCTTCCTGTCTGTGTGATTTGAAGACTTATTACACTTGAGGACTGTGAATCCTCCAGCCGGTTAGGCGTCGCGTTCTGAGCATCCAAGAGTCATTGTGGATCGCCGGTGAACGAAGTCTGTGAAGGTTTGGAAGTATACCTTGAAGACTTACCAGAGTGATTGGGCGAGGACTGGGTGTCCTTAGCTCAAGGGGAATAAGGTGAAGACGAGGTCTTCTGAGTTGAATCTCAGCCTCCCTAACCTGACGTACAGTTGTCACAGCAACTGGAAATGGTCCAACAAATTATTGTCTTCAATGAGTCACTGGTTTCATCCTTCCCTTCCCTTTACTTACTGTTGGTCCTTGTGAATTCATTGTACGATTGCATCACCATTTGGCTTCACTGAGTGATTACTTGTTCTGATTGGCTTCACAATATCTTCCTACCTGATCCTTACTGCCTAGCTGCTATTAGTCATTGTGCATTCACTTCATTGAATACTTGACTATGGTTTGCCTAGTGTAGTCTACCTTCCGTTGCATGGTAATAGGTTTATTTCTATCGTTTGTCTTTGAAACTTACATGTTTTGAAGACTTTCCTAAAAATTGCCTATTCACCCCCCCTCTAGTCGATCACTAGCACTTTCAGATTCGTACACCTCCTCTTCAGGACGACCCGTCAATATACCCGCAATCACTGCTATATCAGCTACTGTTACTTCTGAACTGTTATAATATAAATGTGGTCACATACTGAATATGCCGCCTAGCAGTTTTTTATTGTCCTTCACGGAGTCAGCTAGCTGAGATCGCACGTCTTTCAGTTCTTCACCCAGTTTGGTGTTCGAATCCTGGAGCTTCTTTTTCTCTTGAACAACTTTTGTTAACACACGCTTGCCCGCTGCTAGCAGTTTTTTGGCTCCGTGTTCTTCGCCTCGAGCGGCGTCCAGTTGCTCCCGCATTTGGTCTAACGATCCAATACAACGATAAGCAACCAGATTAGCATTATTAGTATACAATTATGATTTCTCGATGGAGGGAAACATTACCGGTGGATGCCTTCTTGGACTTCTCCAGTTCGGCATTGGCAACAGACAGCTGGCACTGACACTTTTCTAGTTCCTGAGTTAACATGGTGTTCTTCTCTGTAAGCACCTGGTTGTACATTGATCCTTAAATCAGTTGTTTCAACTACTTTAAGTCTTGGGGGCTACTGGTATATGGTTATCATAGTCAGACAAAACAAACTTACCTGCACATCTTTTAAATGTTGTTTTGTGGCTCCATTAAGCCCATCCCGACAGCTCGGTGAAAGTGCAACTATCCCTAGGTGGTTTTGGTAATTCATAACAACATATAGCTCATTGAGCTAATGCTATTCCAAGATGATTATTTTAGGAAAGCTCAATGATTGGCATGGCATGGATGGATGTGAAAGTGGAATCAACACTCAAAGCTCAAGGATTGGCTCAAGCTCAAAAGCTCAAGACTCTTCATTTTATATTTTAGTGATCCAAGATCACATTGAGTCTTTAGGAAAAAGCCAATACTATCAAGGAGGGATGAGGTGTTGCTTAATGAGCCTCTTGCTTCATGTGCTTATGATATGCTCCAAAACCCTCAACTACTTTCCCATATCCACATATGACCTAAACTCCAAGCCAAACTCGGTCCTACCGATTCTTCCTATCCGGCGCCACCGAGTTTCATTTGTCATAAGCCACTGCCAAACCCTAGAAATTCGGTCCTACCGATAAGGATCTCGGTCTCACCGAGATTGCAATGTAAACCAGTGTTTCCCCTTTGTAACTTTTCGGTCTCACCGAGTTCCACTTGGTCTCACCGAAAGAGCAAATCGGTCCCACCGAGTTTGCTGACCAAACTCTCTGGTTAGCTAATTACCAAATTCGGTCTCACCCGAGTTTGTGTAATCGGTCTCACCGAGATACGTTATGCCCAAACAAACCATATCGGTCCTACGAGTTGCATGTCAGTCCACGAAAATCTCTAACGGCACTAGGTTTACATTTTCGGTCCGACCGAGTTTTTGATTCGGTCCCACCGAGATTGGAAAACTGTGTAACGGTTGGATTTTATGTGGAGGCTATATATACCCCTCCACCTCTCTTCTCATTGAGAGCAGTGAGAGAGCCATCAGAACACACACATCATTCCAACTCATATGTTCTGAGAAGAACCACCTACTCATGTGTTGAGACCAAGACATTCCATTCCTACCATATGAATCTTGATCTCTAGCCTTCCCAAGTTGCTTTCCACTCAAATCTTCTTTCCACCAAATCCAAATCCTATGAGAGAGACTTGAGTGTTGGGGAGACTATCATTTGAAGCACAAGAGCAAGGAGTTCATTACCTACACACCATTTGTTACTTTTGGAGAGTGGTGTCTCCTAGATTGGCTAGGTGTCACTTGGGAGCCTCCGACAAGATTGTGGAGTTGAACCAAGGAGTTTGTAAGGGCAAGGAGATCGCCTACTTCGTGAAGATCTACCGCTAGTGAGGCAAGTCCTGTGTGGGCGATGGCCATGGTGGGATAGACAAGGTTGCTTCTTCGTGGACCCTTTGTGGGTGGAGCCTTCCGTGGACTCGTGCAACCGTTACCCTTTGTGGGTGGAGCCGTTTGTGGACTCGCGCAACCGTTACCCTTTGTGAGTGGAGCCCTTGTGGACTCGCGCAACCGTTACCCTTCGTGGGTTGAAGTCTCCATCAATGTGGATGTAGGATAGCACCACCTATCCGAACCACGGGAAAAACATCCGTGTCTCCAATTGCGTTTCGTTTGAATTCTCCAAACCCTTCCCTTTACATTCTTGCAAGTTGCATGCTTTACTTTCCGCTGCCAATATACTCTTTGCATGCTTGCTTGAATTATGTGATGATTGCTTGACTTGTCCTAAAATAGCTATAATCTTCCAAGAACTAAAATTGGGAAAAGGTTAAGTTTTTATTTGGTCAAGTAGTCTAATCACCCCCCTCTAGACATACTTTCGATCCTACAAGGGGTATCGGAGCTTTGGTCTCCATTTGCTTTGATCTCCATAGCTTTTGGTGGTCATAGCCTTGGTTTCACAACCTAGGAGAGTATGGCGTCTAGCGAGGGAAATTATCACCGTAGAGGTCCTTACTTTGATGGTACTAATTTTGCTAGTTGGAAGCATAAAATGAAAATGCATATTCTTGGACATAACCCCGCCGTTTGGGCTATTGTGTGTGTTGGTTTGCAAGGTGACTTCTTTGATGGGAGAGAACCAAACCGTGAAGCTACCGCGGATGAGTTGAAGATGTTGCAATACAATGCTCAAGCTTGTGATATTCTCTTCAACGGATTGTGCCCCGAAGAATTCAACAAAATCAGCCGTCTTGAGAATGCAAAGGAAATTTGGGACACTTTGATTGATATGCACGAAGGTACCGACTCCGTCAAGGAATCCAAGTTGGATGTGCTTCAAAGCCAACTTGACAAGTTCAAGATGAAGGATGGTGAAGGTGTCGCTGAAATGTACTCTAGGCTTGCTCTCATCACAAATGAGATTGCCGGCTTAGGAAGTGAAGAGATGACCGATAAATTCATCATCAAGAAGATTCTAAGAGCCTTGGATGGAAAATATGATACCGTGTGCACATTGATCCAAATGATGCCCAATTACAAAGATCTCAAGCCAACGGAAGTGATTGGAAGAATTGTTGCTCATGAGATGTCACTTAAGGATAAAGAGGAACTTCACAACAAATCAAGTGGTGCCTATAAAGCCCCTACATCATCAAGTGAGAAACAGGACTTCAATGAAGAATTGAGCTTATTGGTGAAGAACTTCAACAAGTTCTACAAGAGTAGAAGCAAAGATAGAAGCTTCAAGTCAAGGTCCTACAATGACAAAAGATCTTCTAGTCGAGAGCGAAACTGCTACAATTGTGGAAGACCCGGACACTATTCCAGTGAGTGTACGGCTCCCTACAAGAGAAGAGAAGATTCTCCAAGAAGAAGAAGCAAAGAATCGCCACCAAGAGAGAGAAGGAGTAGAGATGATCGTTATGAACGAAGATACTCACGGAGAAGCAAGGATTCGGAAAGGAAGGAAAAATCATCAAGGAGCTACACAAGACGAAGACATCAAGCTCATGTTGGTGAATGGGTATCTGGCTCCGACTCTGACAGCCACTCCGAGAGAAGTTATCACTCCGACTCCGAAGATACTCAAGATGAAGGTGTTGCCGGTCTAGCACTTGTGTCAACCAACTCCTACGACATATTTGACTCACCAAACGAAGGAATTGGAAGATGCTTCATGGCCAAAGGTCCTAAGGTAACACACCCCGAGTATGTTGATTTCAATAGTGATGAAGATGACTTGTTAGGTGATGATTTGCTTATTGACAACTCTAGTGATGAATACTATGATGAAATGTCAATTAAACATGCTAATCAAGATAAAATGAATGACAATGATAAGGAGAAGATTGAGGCCCTAACTAAAGAACTAAACACTCTTAAGTTAGCTCATGAAACCATCTTCGAAGATCATCGAGAACTTTTAAGAGCTCATGAGAAATTACGCTTTGAGAAGCTCAATCTTGAGCAAGAGCATGAGTTCTTAAAAGCAATCAATGATGATCTCCGCAAGAAAAGTTCTTCTTACATTGCCAAGCGTTTACTCTTATCCACTTACATGCCTCAAGTCAAGTCTAGTAACAAGAAAGATTCTTCCTCTAGCAGTAACAATGATCATGTTAAATCCAATATTGTTGCTTCTAGTAGTTCTCTTGATTCCACTAATGATTCTCTTAGCCAAGTTACACTTGAGCAAGAAAATAGTTTATTGAAGGGAATTATAGAGAAAGGAGTGTACCAAAGCCTTGCCGGGAGTAAGCAATTCGAGGAAATTGTGCGCAAGCAAGGAATGCACTGGAAGAATCAAGGTGTTGGTTTTGAACGAAAGTTCAATGCCAATGGAGTTGAGTGGGAAGAAGATCAATACCCCAAGACAAAGTTTATTCCTCAACAAGAGAAGTATGATACTTCTTTCAAGGGGACACAAGCTCAAGATGATCTTCCACCACAAGACTACAAGCAAAAAGGCAAGGACAAGCTTCAAGAGGAAATTGATGCATTTGAAGAAGCTCCAAAGACCTTAGTCAAGTGGATTCCCAAGACTACTTCAAGTTCCACTTCATCAAGTACGACTACAACTCCAAGGATTCCCATCAAGATGATGTGGATCCAAAAGAAGAAGAACTAGAGAGTTCTCGAGGGTGACTCCGCCAACATACTTCACTCTTATCATTTTGGCAAGAACAAGTGCAATCAACTTCCACATCTTGCACTAGTTCAAGGAGTCACAAACCCTCTTGTTGGTAAGACAAGGGACAAGGTAACCTAAAAGTTTTCATGGACATCATCTTGTGTGTGCATCACTCTATGTCTATGGATATCCTTGTTTGTTCCTTGTGGGACTAACCCATGTAGGTATTGAAAGTGCAATTCACTCAAATGGATAGCTCCAAGAGATCTACATCAACATTGAGCATCCACATCTTCAATATCTACATGAAGTCATCATCGACAAAACCCAAGGTTAGTTCATCCCTCTTAGGGGGGATATCACATCTAGGGGGAGCTTTACTCTAAGACTTGAGCTAAAGCAACTCTAAAGATGTGAACAAAACAATGCTTTATGTAAAAGTGGTAACCCCACTTGAGCTTAAACGATGAGTATGACCTATGATCAAGTGTTCTCACTTGACTCCTAAGTCAATATACTCATATATAGATGACCTAGTCATCGCAAATTGCTTGATAGATGCTAGAATTGGTTGTGCATGCCTTGCCACATATTTCATTTGCCATCTTATTGTGTGAGCATGCTGGTTGCATATTTTACTCATTCGAGGACATCCACTTGTTGTTTTGATTGTTTGGTTTTATTTCTTTTTGCCAAGTGGATGGACAAGAATGCCTAAGAACCTCCTCTAGCTATCTATGCTTTTCTCGTCTCAAATTCTATTCATGCTGCATCACAAAATTTGATCAAGTCAGATTCGAACCACTCTGTGTGAGGAGCGCTCAGAGTCCCCGATTCGTCATAGACTTAAACTTCCAAAACCTCTTTATGATTCTCGGTCTGACCGATACCCTACTTTCAGTCCTACCGAGATCATTAATTTGATCTAGGTTTTCGATCTCAGTGCAACCGATTTGAACATTTCGGTCACACCGAGTTTCAGTAACTGCACGCAGTTATGAATCTCGGTGCCACCGAGTTGTTCCACTTGGTCACACCGACAGGGTCGGGCTATATATAGTCACGGGCAAAATTTTGGAAATTTCTCCGAACCCCTTCGCCCGCGCGATAGCCTGCTCTGCCCTCGTGGTCTCCGGATCGTCTTCTCGCCGCCAGCCGCCTCCAGTCGCTGGTCTCCGTCGCCGTCAACGGGAATTCTGCCCCGCCGTTGCCGCCGTAGCAAGTCCCCGCCGAACTAGGGTATGGACTTGATCTTTGTGCTATTCCCCAATCTGATTCCTAGCACATTGTGATCATATTGATTCTAGCCACGTTTGATAAACTTCTATCCAGTCAATGAACTCATAGATTAGGTTTGATTCGAAAATTCTAGGTTTAGGTTTCCGCCAAAACCATCTCGGACCCACCAAGTTGAAAAACTCGGTCCCACCGATTTGGCTTATGCCATTGCACAAGTGAGACTCGGTCTGACCGAGAATTACTTATCGGTGTGACCGATTTTGGAACTCTGAGAAACCCTAGCAGTCTCGGTGCCATCGAACTGTGACTCGGTCCTACCGAGTTCACTAGTTTAGGTTCCAAAACTGCTTCGGTATCACCGAGTTTGAAAATCGGTAGATCCGAGATGATTTCAGTGGGAAACTAAAACTAAGTTTTTGGATCATTCTTTTTGCAAAAATCTCTGCATTTTGTGATGCTCATCTTTTCTACCTCATCTATAATCTGTTCACAGGGTCAGCAGTCAGATCTTGCAGCATGTCAGACCAGAGTGATAGCCAGAACATGTCAGAGTAGCAGGTGCACATGAGTGAGGGCACTAGTCCCTCCAGCTCTTCTGATGAAGGCAGCAGGAGCACTCCTAGCAACTTGCCAAAAGCTGCCACGAGACAGAGAAAGAAGAGGACTTCAGATTCCGAAGATGAAGACTATGTGGCAGAGGAAGAGGCCACTTCCAAGAGAGTTGAGCCAGCTCAAGGCACTAAGCCAGGCCTGAAAATCAAAAGGCCAGCAGGCAGGCAGCCAATGTCAAAGGCCAGAATGTCAACTGAGAAGCCCATAGAGCCAGTTGCAGCTGAGGGCAAGAAAAGAAAGGAAAGGGTCAAGAATACTGTGGCCAGAGTACTAGGAAAGGCTTCCATCATGGAAGAAGAAGAGGAAGAAGAGGTAGCTGCACCAGCACCCAAGGCACCCAAGCTGATGGGTGATGCCATAAGGTCAGGGGCTACTGCATCTAAGCCCAAAGCTGCCTCCAAGCCAAAACCAAAGAGGAATACAAGGAGCATTCCTGCAGCTGAGAAGAACAAGGCCCCAGTGCCTGAGACTGTTGCAGAATAAGAGGAAGAGAATGTCCTGAGAAAGCTCAAGCCCAAGATCCCAGACCACAACGATGCTCATCCTGTGGCTGAGGACATGAAGCTCAGGAGAGATTCAGGGCTGAGGAAGTGGATAGAAGCAGACCCATATGCTTCTAGGAGGAGGACTGTCGTGGATTACAGGTTCCACACCAAGGAGCAGCAAGATTTTTATGAGACAGTTTTGCTTGATAAGAAGCCCATTGTCTGTGATATGCGATGGGTTGATTGGCAATATATCAAGGACAACGAAGAGCACTATCCTGGAGTGCAAGACAGCTTCATAGCTTGTGGAGTAGCTGACTTTGTTGGGCAGAAGCTCACAAAGTGGAATGAGGAGCTTATAATGCAGTTCTACTCCACGGCACATTTTTATCCAGATGGGAGGATCACATGGATGTCTGAGGGTACGAGGTACCAATCCACGGTTGCTGAGTGGGCACAGATCATTAATGCCCCAGAGGAGCATGATGATGACTTGGATATATATGCCAAGAAGAAGATGGACCATAACTCCATGTCCAATATGTACAAGGAAATTCCCAATGAGGCACTTGACACGTTCAAATTTGGCTCAGTGCACTACCTTCTGTCAGGGCTCCCGACTATCAATTGGATCTTGAGGCACACCTTATTACCCAAGTCAGGTGATCACAAGATGATCAGAGGCCATGCTATCAACTTGCTACATGTGTTTGATGTGCCTCAGAAGTTCAAAGTGATGAGCCTCATAGTGGAAACAATCAAGAGGACTGCAGCAGATTAGAAGAGGAGCTGCGGATATGCCCCTCAAATTCAGGAGCTCATCAACTCCAAGATGGGCACGGGCATATACTTATTGGACAAGGAACATTTGCCCATCTGTCCAGATTTTGAGGACAATGAAGTTGTCATGACCGAGAATGAGTCATCATCTGCCCAAGCATACGCAAAGAAGGAGAAGGCAAGGAAGAAGAAAGCTGCCAAGATGCCTACTCAAGAGGAGGCATCTGAATATTTCTTGAAGACCAAACAAGAGCAGCTTGGTTACTTGATTGCATCCATGCTGAGGATTGAGCAAAGTCTGGCCACCCTCACTCAAAATCAGCAGAGCCTAGAGAGAATCATGGAACAGAAGTTCTATGACTTGGATGTCAAAGTAACGGAAGTTTAGTCTGCAGTGGAGCAGCTCCAGGAGGACATGCAGGAAAGGAGAGGCAAGACTACCACTCATGCCTTTGCCAGAGTGCCAAGAGGTCCAAGGTCGTCTGCCGTGCCAGTTGCTGACACCAGAGCCACCACTTCAGCACCAGCTACAGCCTCAGTTCCACCAGCTCCAGCATCTACTTCAGCTCCAACTCCAGCTTCTACTTCAGCATCTACCGAAGCCTTCGTCCTTGGAGTGATCCGGACTCCACCACCACCAGAAGATCAAGCCTGAGCGTCAATCTAGTGCTATGCATTTTCTAGGAACTTTTTGGTAACTTGTTGCCAAAGGGGGAGAAGATGTATAGATCATAGGCTTCGAGAGAGAGTGTGTTGCTTTTCTCTCTTGCTTTATTTGGTGTTTTTTCAAACTTGTTTGCTTTTGAGTGCTTGAGATACTATGCTTGTGAGACATTGATGATCATGTGTTTGATCATAAGCTACACTTAATGCTTGCTTATTGCTATTATCCTATCTATCTTGTGTGATCATTCACTATTGGTGATGAGTGCATGTATTTCATTCTTATCATTTTGAGCGCTCCACCAAGATGTATGTGACATGGAAGAGTAACCCATGATTCTAACTCCCTATGCATTTGCAGTCCAAAGCAAATTTTAAATATGCACAAATTTAGGGGGAGCTCTTACTTATCACATACTTCTCAAAGCGACGATATATTTCATGCTTATTATCATTTGTCGAGGCTTTGATCTATATGTTGTCATCAATTACCAAAAAGGGGGAGATTGAAAGTGCAACTATCCCTAGGTGGTTTTGGTAATTAATAACAACATATAGCTCATTGAGCTAATGCTATTCCAAGATGATTATTTCAGGAATGCTCAATGATTGGCATGGCATGGATGTGAAAGTGGAACCCTTAAAATGCTAAGGACAAAGGATTGGCTCAAGCTCAAAAGCTCAAGACTCTTCATTTTATATTTTAGTGATCCAAGATCACATTGAGTCTTTAGGAAAAGCCAATACTATCAAGGAGGGATGAGGTGTTGCTTAATGAGCCTCTTGCTTCATGTGCTTAGTGATATGCTCCAAAACCCTCAACTACTTTCCCATATCCACATATGACCTAAACCCTAAGCCAAACTCGGTCCTACCGATTCTTCCTATCCGGCGCCACCGAGTTTCATTTGTCATAAGCCACTGCCAAACCCTAGAAATTCGGTCCTACCGATAAGGATCTCGGTCTCACCGAGATTGCAATGTAAACTCAGTGTTTCCCCTTTGTAACTTTTCGGTCTCACCGAGTTCCACTCGGTCTCACCGAAAGAGCAAATCGGTCCCACCGAGTTTGCCTGACCAACTATCTGGTTAGCTAATTACCAAATTCGGTCTCACCGAGCTTGTGTAATCGGTCTCACCGAGATTACGTTATGCCCAAACCCTAACCATATCGGTCCTACCGAGTTGCATGTCAGTCCCACCGAAAATCTCTAACGGTCACTAGGTTTACATTTTCGGTCCGACCGAGTTTGTTGATTCGGTCCCACCGAGATTGGAAAACTGTGTAACGGTTGGATTTTATGTGGAGGCTATATATACCCCTCCACCTCCTCTTCATTTGTGGGAGAGCTAGTGGAGAGAGCCATTAGAACACACACACCATTCCAACTCATATGTTCTGAGAGAGAACCACCTACTCATGTGTTGAGACCAAGACATTCCATTCCTACCATATGAATCTTGATCTCTAGCCTCTCCAAGTTGCTTTCCACTCAAATCTTCTTTCTACCAAATCCAAATCCTATGAGAGAGAGTTGAGTGTTGGGGAGACTATCAGTTGAAGCACAAGAGCAAGGAGTTCATTACCTACACACCATTTGTTACTTCTTGGAGAGTGGTGTCTCCTAGATTGGCTAGGTGTCACTTGGGAGCCTCCGACAAGATTGTGGAGTTGAACCAAGGAGTTTGTAAGGGCAAGGAGATCGCCTACATCGTGAAGATCTACCGCTAGTGAGGCAAGTCCTGTGTGGGCGATGGCCATGGTGGGATAGACAAGGTTGCTTCTTCGTGGACCCTTTGTGGGTGGTTGCTTCTTCGTGGACCCTTCATGGGTGGAGCCCTGTGTGGACTCGCGCAACTGTTACCCTTGGGTGGAGCCCTGTGTGGACTCGCGCAACCGTTACCCTTTGTGGGTTGAAGTCTCCATCAACGTGGATGTAGGATAGCACCACCTATCCGAACCACGGGAAAAACATCCGTGTCTCCAATAGCGTTTGAATTCTCCAAACCCTTCCCTTTACATTCTTGCAAGTTGCATGCTTTACTTTCCGCTGCCAATATACTCTTTGCATGCTTGCTTGAATTATATGATGATTGCTTGACTTGTCCTAAAATAGCTAAAATCTGCCAAGAACTAAAATTGGGAAAAGGTTAAGTTTTTATTTGGTCAAGTAGTCTAATCACCCCCCCTCTAGACATACTTTCGATCCTACACTCGGATATATGCATCGGCAGAGTTGAAGGCGTTAAATGACTCTTCTGAAAAGCCAAGGTCTTGTAAAATGGCCTTGAGGCGCCGATGATTCTTGGTGCTCTCCACTTCCGAGTTGGTGACGGATACATCATCTGAATCCTCCGCTGGCGGACAGTCCGACATCACCCCCGCTTCAACCCCCGTCTTCATGGTAGGATTTGAATCCTGGCTGCGAGAAGTATGACTGGCCGGACACTCGGATATAGTCCGGCACACCTTTCTCCTGATAAAGGGTAAACAGAAAGGTTACAGTAAGACATGACTGCCAAGGTGCATACTTGCGAATTCATACCTCTTCGATGGAGGCTCGACCGTATCTTTCTTTGCCTTCCTCTTGGAAGGCTTGCCTGGTATGGGGGACGCTCTCCTCGGAGACACTCCCGGGGCAGCATGGTGCATCGAACGCTTCCCCTTCTAAGCACAGGACAGTGCAGTGGGTAAGGAGGAATGAGAAAACTCTTCTGGATAAGGTGTCTTCAGATTACTTACGCGTGAAGCACGAAGGAGGCCGGGGTAATCGGCGATAATGGGTACATATGTACCATCGTAGCTCATTTGATAAAATACTCCGTCCTCAAGCTCCACAAATATGTCCGGATCTTCCTCATATCCGGGGTCAAGATCCCGGTTGCGATTCTCCGGCTAAGGGGCAGGGTCATGGATCCCCTCGACAGCCTTTCAACATTCCTATTATGAGTAAGATAAGACGATGCCTGTCAAGAATGATTCAGGGACACGAATAAAATATGTGGAGCTGAACCTTACCCAGCTGGGAGGAATATACATGGAAACCCCGTCTCGGATTTGGAGACGGGTGAACTCCTCCTTCTCCCCTTTATACACCTTGGCCAGTATTTTGGCTAGGGCGGCAGGAGTCTTTGGGCCCTTTTGGCCATACCGTGAGGAATCGCCTTCTCCATTATACTGCCACATGGGCAGCCCTCTATATTGAAGCGGCTGGACCCCCCGCGTTATCGAAATCGCCATCACCTCGGCTACTAACAATCCGGACTGGGCAAGCATCTTAATCTTGCCCAGCAGCAGGCTGATCTCTGCCCTAACCTCTTCCTCGAGGCTCCGAGGATGCCAGCTATGGCATTTTTTCAGCAGAGCGTTTGAAAACTCAGGGTGGCCCATGCAGACAGGTTCGGGTAGAGCAATCAATGTCGTCGATGTAGAACCATTCGGACGGCCACTCTTCAGGAGCTTTCTTCGGCGTGCCGGACAGGTATCCGGTCCCGGCGATACGCCACACTTCGGCTCCTCCCACTTCGAAGATTGACCCACCTTGATTGCAAGGGATGAAGCAGAATAGTCTTCTCCACAAATCGAAATGGGCTTCGCAACCCAGGAATAGTTCGCATAAAGCGACACAGCCCGTGATGTGCAGAATGGAGGCCGGAGTAAAATTATGTAGCTGGGAGCCGTAGTACTCCAGAAGCCCTCGAAGGAATGGGTGAATTGGGAACCCCACACCCCTCAGCAAATAGGGGATGAAGCACACTCATTCTCCCGCAGACGGATTGGGGAAATCCTCCGCCTGGGTTTTTCCGTTGAAGGAGGCCAATCCTACTCGAACAGGGACCAGATCTGCAGGAGGAAGAAACCCTTGCATTTGCAGTTTTGCCAATTGACTGTGGGGCACAGAGCACCTCTCCCACTCGCCCCTCTCTAGGTTCGAACAGGAAGAGGAGATGGGAATGTTTGCCATGTTGGAATGGTTTTGCCTGGCAGTGCGTGAGGATTTTCTCCGCGTGATGTTGAAAGGATCTGAGATCTAATCTCTTTAAATAGACACTCTTTCTTGCAGGGCTAGGGTGATATTTGCAAAAAATACCCTGACTATCCACATTCGCCCGACACATGGAAGATGAAGTCATAAATGCACAGAAGCCGAGGGGTGCGGCGTTGAATTGAAAGCCGAACACCCTGCTTGGAGGGCGTCGGAGGAGGAACCCGCCTTGCAATGCCGAAGACAATCTGTGCGCCGAGTACCTCGTCATTGAAGCCTGGTTCGGGAGCTACTGAGGGAGTCCTGGATTAAGGGGTCATCGGGCATCCGACCTATTAGCCATGGGTCGGACTGATGGGCTGTGAAGATACGAAGACCGAAGACTGTACTCGTGTCCGGATAGGACTCTCCTTGGTGTGGAAGGCAAGCTTGGCAACCGGATATGTAGATTTCCTTCTTTGTAACTGACCTTGGGTAACCCTAGGTCTTCCCAGTGTCTATAGAAACCGGAGGACTTAGCCCGGATAGGACACTCATTATCATAGCCATACAAGATAGACCTCTAGGGTTTAGCCATTACGATCTCGAGGTAGATCAACTCTTGTAATACTCATACTCATCAATATCAATCAAGTAGGACGTAGGGTATTACCTCCATAGCGAGGGCCCAAACCTGGGTAAACATCGTGTCCCTTGTCTCCTGTTACCATCGACCTTAGACGCACAGTTCGGGACCCCCTACCCGAGATCCGCCGGTTTTGACACCGACACCCATCATTGGTATATACAAGCCAAGTTCTATAATGAAAATTCCCACTAGTATATGAAAGTGACAACATAGGAGACTCTCTATCATGAAGATCATGGTGCTACTTTGAAGCACAAGTGTGGTAAAAGGATAGTAGCATTACCCCTTCTCTCTTTTCTCTCATTTTTTATTTGGGCCTTCTCTCATTTTTTGGCCTCTCTTTTTTTGTTCGGAGTCTCATCCCAACTTATGGGGGAATCATGGTCTCCATCATCCTTTCCTCACATGGGACAATGCTCTAATAATGAAGATCATCAAACTTTTATTTACTTACAACTCAAGAATTACAACTGATACTTAGAACAAAATATGACTATATGAATGCCTCCGGCGGTGTATAGGGATGTGCAATGAATCTAGAGTGACATGTATGGAAGAATTATGAACGGTGGCTTTGCCACAAATACGATGTCAACTACATGATCATGCAAAGCAATATGACAATGATGGAGCGTGTCATGTAAACGGAACGGTGGAAAGTTGCATGGCAATATATCTCGGAATGGCTATGGAAATGCCATAATAGGTAGGTATGGTGGCTGTATTAAGGAAGGTATAAGGTGGGTTTATGGTATCGGAGAAAGTTGCGTGGTACAAGAGAGGCTAGCAATGGTGGAAGGGTGAGAGTGCCTATAATCCATGGACTCAACATTAGTCATAAAGAACTCACATACTTATTGAAAAAATCTATTAGTCATCGAAACAAAGTACTACGCGCATGATCCTAGGGGATAGATTGGTAGGAAAAGACCATCGCTCGTCCCCGACTGCCACTCATAAGGAAGACAATCAATAAATAAATCATGCTCCGACGTCATCACATAACGGTTCACCATACGTGCATGCTACGGGACTCACAAACTTTAACACAAGTATTTCTCAAATTCACAACTACTCACTAGCATGACTCTAATATCACCATATTCATATCTCAAAACAATCATAAGGAATCAAACTTCTCACATTATTCAATGCACTTTATATGAAAGTTTTTATTATACCCATCTTGGATGCCCATCATATTAGGACTAATTTTATAGCGCAAGAAAATTACCATGTTGTTCTAAAAGACTCTCAAAATAATATAAGCGAAGTGCGAGAGTTCATCAATTTCTATAAAATAAAACCACTATTGTGCTCTAAAAAGATATAAGTGAAGCACTAGAGCAAATTTGCCTAGCTCAAAAGATATAAGTGAAGCATATAGAGTATTCTAATAAATCACAATTTATGCGTCTCTCTCTCAAAAGGTGTGTACTGCAAGGATGATTGTGGCAGACTAAAAAGCAAAGACTCAAATCATACAAGACGCTCCAAGCAAAACACATATCATGTGGTGAATAAAATATAGCCTCAAGTAAAGTTACCGATAGACGAAGACGAAAGAGGGGATGCCTTCCGGGGCATCCCCAAGCTTAGGCTCTTGCACGACGTTGTAAAACGACGGCCAGTGAATTGTAATACGACTCACTATAGGGCGAATTCGAGCTCGGTACCCGGGGATCCTCTAGAGTCGACCTGCAGGCATGCAAGCTTAGGCTCTTGCCACTCCTTATTCCATAGTCCATCAAATCCTTACCCAAAACTTGAAAACTTCACAACACAAAACTCAACATAAAATCTCATAAGCTCCGTTAGTATAAGAAAATAAATCACCACTTTTGGTACTGTTGTGAACTCATTCTTTATTTATATTGGTGTAATATCTACTGTATTCCAACTTTTCCATGGTTCATACTGATACGTCTCCAACGTATCTATAATTTATGAAGTATTCATGCTATTATATTATCAACCTTGGATGCGTTATATGCATTTATATGATATTTTATATGATTTTTGGGACTAACCTATTAACCTAGAGCCCAGTGCCAGTTTCTGTTTTTTTCTTGTATTTGAGTTTTGCAGAAAAGGAATACCAAACGGAGTCCAATTGATGTGCCAATTTTTGATGATTTTTATGGGCCAAAAGAAGACCCCGGAGTAAAAGAATTGCGCCAGAAGAGTCCCGGGCTGTCCACGAGGGTGGGGGCGCGCCCCCCCCCCCCCCCCCCCCCCCCACCCCCGGCGCGTGGGCCTGCCTCGTGGACAACTCGGGCACCTTCTTGACGTGAGACCGACGCCAAAAATTCCTATAAATACAGAAACCTCCAGAAATTAACCTAGATCGGGAGTTCCGCTGCCGCAAGCCTCTGTAGCCACGAGAAATCAATCTAGGCCCTCCCTGGCACCCTGCCGGAGGGGGCCATCATCACCAGAGGCCATGGAGGAGGATCCCGGAGGGGCCATCATCGTCATGAAGGCCAAGGACCAGAGGGAGAACCTCTCCCCATCCAGGGGGAGGCCATGGAGGAGGAAGCACAAGGGGGAGAACCTCTCCTCCTCTCTCTTGGTGGCACCGGAGTGCCATCAAGAGGGGAATCATCGCCGCGGTGATTGTCTTCATCAACATCACCATCATCATCACCATCCTCATCTCTTTTACGCGGTCCACTCTCCCGCACCCCGCTGTAATCCCTACTTGAACATGGTGCTTTATGCCACATATTATAATCCAATGATGTGTTGCCATCCTATGATGTTTTGAGTAGATGTCCTTTGTCTTTGGGTTGATTAATAGTCTAGATTGGTATGAGTTGTATGTTTTACTTTGGTGCTGTCCTATGGTGCCCTCCGTGTCACGCAAGCGTGAGGGATTCCCGCTGTAGGGTGTTGCAATATGTCAATGGTTTTCTTATTGTCTACGTTGCGTGAGTGACTGAAACACAAACACGGATAAGCGGGACATGGCGTATGGGAATAAAGAGGACTTGATACTTTAATGCTATGGTTGGGTTTTACCTTAATGATCTTTACTAGTTGCGGATGCTTTCTAGAGTTCCAATCATAAGTGCATATGATCCAAGAAGAGAAAGTATGTTAGATTATGCCTCTCCCTCATATGAAACTGCAATAGTGATTACCGGTCTTGTTAACAAATGCCTAGGACAATTCCACACACCGATCCACCATCATCCCACACTCGCTATTTATAATATTTAGTAGTATATTCTAACTTTATGATAGCAACACCTACTTTTATATTTTAGATCTCCGATATCATACAAAGTTATCCTATTCATACCCACAACGTAGTTTTATTTCTCGTTGCTAGTTGGAAGCAAATGTTTGGTGTACGTAGAGTCGTATCAGTGGCAGATAGGGCTTGAGAGAATATTGATCTTACCTTTAGCTCCTTGTGGGTTCAACACTCCGTACTTATCACTTCCACCTTTGGAAATTGCTACGATGATTCCCTACACTTGGGGATTATCACATACCCCCCGATAATAGCCATAGATGCATCAAAATAAGTAAACAACACACGAAAAACAGAATCTGTGAAAAACAAAATAGTCTGTAGCAATCTGGAGATTTCTAATACTTCTGTAAATCCAAAAATCCTGAAACATTAGGACGACCTAAGCAATTTGTTTATCAATATTCTACAAAAAGAATCAGTATTTTATCGCGCTTCTGCTAAAAATGAAAACTAATATCCTGAGCGCAAAAGTTTCTGCTTTTCAGCAAGATCAAATCAACTATCACCGTAAGCTATTCCAAAGGTCTTACTTGGCACAAACACTAACTAAAACATAAAAACCACCTCTAACCAGAGGCTAGATAAATTATTTCATGCAAAACAGGACCTAAAAAGCAAGAACAAAAATAAAATTGGGTTGCCTCCCAACAAGCGATATTGTTTAACGCCCCTAGCTAGGCATAAAAACATGAATAGATCTAAGTATTATCATCTTTGGCTTGCGATCCATAAGTGGCTCTCATAATATATTCATAAGGTAATTTAATTTTATTTCTTGGAAAGTGTTCCATGCCTTTCCTTAACGGAAATTGAAATATAATGTTTCCTTCTTTCATATCAATAATTGCACCAATCGTTCTAAGGAAAGGTCTACCAAGAATAATAGGACATATAGGATTGCAATCTATATCAAGAAAATGAAATTGTCAATGCCCCGGTTTGGCGGGCCAAAGTTCAACCTTGAGGCGATCATGAATCAGCCTTGCCCAAAGCACGATTCTCAAGACAAGCCAACCACTCATCTATGGAAAGATTGCTTCATCATGAGGGAGTATAGAAATTCCGGCTTTTATCAGGACAATCATGGCCCGAAAGCGGGTCAGGATCCGGCTCTCATGGACCCGGCTTTGGAGGTGGTGGCTCAAACTCTGGCTTTCAAGGCCAAGGTAATCAAGGCGGTTTTAGTCAACAGCCCAATCAGGGTAATCAATAGCTGTAGTCCGGCTATCAGGGCAATCCAAAGCAGCTGAATAGTGGTCAATATCATGTTTTTACCATGAGTTTGTGCAAGTGGGACCAGAAGATTCATAAATGAGCGGAGAGCGCGGTTGAGCCGTCAGTCCCTCGATACTTGTGATGGTTAGAGCAGCCCATTGTATGGAGCCGTGAGGATCACCCACCCCGGGTTGATAACCCAGGTCAGCTGGCTTTGGTGGTAGCTCCTCGGGTTGGAGGATACAAGTTCATGAAGGTACTTATGGAAGGGGGCAGCAGTATCAATATCCTTTATTATAATACTTTTCGTTGTATGAATTTGACTAATAAAGACCTTAAGCCGTCTTCTACCGTTTTCCACAGAGTGGTGCCTGATAAGTCGGCATATCCAGTGGGTAAGATAGCCTTGGAAGTGGCTTTTGGCAATGAGCATGACTATAGGGCTGAAACATTGATTTTTCAGGTGGTCAAGATCAAGAGCCCTTATCACGTCTTATTCGGACGGCCGACTTATGCCAAATTTATGGCACAACCTTGTTATGTTTATCTGTAGCTTAAAATGTCGGGTCATAAGGGTACTATCACGGTGCATGGTGATAGGAAGACAGCTTTGGAGTGTGAAGAGGGCCTTGCTGCCTATGCTGAGTCTGTTTGTGCAACAGAGGAGTTGAAGTTCTACAAAAATAATGTTGACACGGTGGATATGACCCCCTTGAAGAAGCCAAACATAGAGCATCGATAACCCACAAGTATAGGGGATCACAACAGTTTTCAAGGGTAGAGTACTCAACCCAAATTTATAGATTCGACACAAGGGGAGCCAAAGAATATTTGAAGCTATTCGCAGTTGAGTTGTCAATTCAACCACACCTGGAGATTAATTATCTGCAGCAACGTGATCAGTAGCAAAGTAATATGATAGTTTTGATAATAGTAGCTGTAGAAATGGTAACGATAATAGTGATAGCAATAGTTTTGTAGCAAGTGCAACAGTAACGATAGCAGTAGTAACTTAGCAAGAACGATATAAGATAAATTCGTAGGCATTGGATCGGTGACTTGTTGGATGATATTCATCATGAGACAGTTATAACCTAGGGTGGTACGGCACTAGCTCCAGTTCATCAATATAATGTAGGCATGTATTCCGTTAATAGTCATACGTGCTTATGGAAAGAACTTGCATGCCATCTTTTGTCCTACCCTCCCGTGGCAGCGGGGTCCCATTGGAAACTAAGGGATATTAAGGCCTCCTTTTAATAGAGAACCAGAACAAAGCATTAGAACATAGTGGATACTAGGGATCAAGCCCTAACAAAAATAACTCGATTACATGATGAATCTCATCCAACTCCTCACCGACCAGCGAGCCTACGAAGGAACTACTCACTCCCGGTGGGGAGCATCATGAAATTGGCGATGGAGATGGGTTGGTGATGACGAAGAACGAAGATCCCCCTCTCCGGAGCCCCAAACGGACTCCAGATCTGGCCTCCCGATGAAGAACAGGAGGTGACGACGGCTCCGTCTCGTGGATCGCGATAATTCTTTCTCCCTTATTTTTTTCTGGAAAAATAGGATTTTATAGCATCGGTTTCAAGGTCTGCGGGGCCACCAGGTGGGGACAACCCACCTGGGTGCGCCAGGAGGGGGCGCCCTAGTGGGTTGTGCCCACCCAGGCGCCCCCCTCCAACGGATCTTGGCTCCAGAAATTCTTATTTATTGTATAAAAAATCCTCGCAAAAGTTTTATTCCATTCCGAGAACTTTTATTTCTGCACAAAAACAACACCATGGTAGTTCTACTGAAAACAGCGTCAGTCCAGGGTTAGTTTCATTCAAATCATGCAAATTAGAGTCCAAAACAAGAGGAAAAGTGTTAGGAAAATTAGATACGTTGGAGACATATCAACTCCCCCAAGCTTAAACATTTTCTTGTCCTCAAGCAATTCAGTTGATAAACTGAAAGTGAAAAAGGAAAAAAAATTACGAACTCTTTTGCTCTTGTTTGCATAAATAAGCTTAAACAACACCCAGGTTTTCAGCCAACATTATAACTAACCAGCATATAAATCAAACCGCACTTTAGGAGGATTATTTCTAGGAAGGAAAGTAAAACTTTTAACAAAGGAGTTTGTGAGGAGATGATACTGTTCGCATTCAACTGCGATGAAGTCGGTGAGGCCGGCATTAGCAGCATATTGTGTGAACTCCTCAAGGATTCCAGCCTCTTACATGACTGGGGTGTGCGCCCATTCACACGGTCGTACTTCCGCCAACCTCCGAGGATGGATATCACTGTCAGATGACTCCCCAATAACACCCTTGGAGTTCTTCTTGGAGCCAAACTTCCTAAAGATATTCATGGTTTTCCTATGAACAAAAATTCTGAAATTTTTAGTCCACAAAATTTTCTCAACAAAACTTCACAAAAATGATACCAGCTACTCATAGGTATACATAGAGGCCAAAGCAAGCATTCAAACTACTTAGAACTCTAAGAATTCAACATGCAAGCTCATCTACAGCAGCACCAAGAGTAGCTAATTATTCAAAATATAAACCACTAAAACAAAAACTAATTGGACAAACGGTAGAGTCACATACCAAGCAGCAATCCCCCGAAACAGTTTCGAAAATGGAGCTTCGAGCAAAGAGATCGAAATCCGCGGGCTTAAGAGCAAGAAAACGGGAGAGAGAGCTATGGGGATTTTTTTCTAGAGGTAGGTGATGATGTGGTGTAAAGATATAAGTGAGGGGGCCCATGTGGGGACCACAACCCACCAGGTCGCGCCTGGGGGTCCTGGCGCGCCCAGGTGGGTTGTGCCCACCTGGTGCACCTCCGTCTGATATTATTTGCACCAGAAATTCAGAAAATTCAGAGAAAAAATCGTATTAAATTTTCAAAGCATTCTGAGAACTTTTATTTTCGAGTCATTTTTTTATTACACGGGAAATTCAAAAAACATAAAAACATGGCATTTTATTTTATTTAACTAATAAAAATAGAAAACAAAAGGTAGGGACAAAAGGTAGTGCCTACAAAATTCATCAACTTCATACCTCTAAAAATGATCCATTAATAAGGTTAACCAAGTCTTATTAACAACCACTTTCGATTAGCATGAAACCGAAGAACTTTCGTAAATCACTAAGTTACCTCAATGGGGATATGAATGTCCACAACAATAAGCATTTCATATATCTTTCTTACAGTAGGTAGAGGTATTTGAAAACTTCCAATAGTGATTGTCGGAGATTTTTCAATAACATTAATACCGTTCACTTGGAGTTATTTCTTAGGAAAGTGCACTGTATGCTCATTACCATTGATGTGAAAAGTGACCTTGCTTTTATTGCAATCAATAACAGCCCTTGCAGTATTCAAGAAGGGTCTACCAAGGATAATCGACATGTTGTTGTCCTCTGGCATCTCAAGTATAACAAAGTCAGTCAAAATAGTAACATTGGCAACAACAATGGGCACATCCTCACAAATACCGATAGGTATGGCAGTTGATTTATCAGCCATTTGCAAAGATATTTCAGTAGGTGTGAGTTTATTCAAATCAAGCCTTTTATATAAAGAGAAAGGCATACCACTAACACCAGCTCCTAAATCACACAAAGCAGTTTTCACATAATTCTTTTTGATGGAGCAAGGTATAGTTGGTATTCCCGGATCTCCAAGTTTTTTAGGTACTCCATCTTTAGAAGTATAATTAGCAAGCATAGTGGAGATTTCAGCTTCTAGTATTTTTCTTTTATTGGTGATGATGTCTTTCATATACTTTGCATAAGGAGGCATTTTCAAGATATCAGTCAAGCGAGTATGCAAAAAGCCTGGCCTCAGCATTTTAGCAAAGCGTTCAAATTCTTCATCATCATTCCTTTTAGTTGACTTAGGTGGAAAAGCCATTGGTTTTTGAACCCACGGTTCTCTTTCTTTACTGTGTTTTCTAGCCACAAAGTCTTTTTTTATCATACCTTTTATTCTTAAGTTGTGGGTTATCAAGATCAACAGGTGGTTCTATTTCAACATCATTGTCTTGTTCTTTACTATTATTAGGTTGAGAGTCTTCATGAACATCAGCATTATCTTTTTCATTATCACTAGGTGAATGTGCATTGCCAGACTGAGTTTCAGCATCAGAGATAGAAGTTTCATTATCATTATTAGGAGGTTTTTCTATTTCGGGTTCACTAGGAGCATGCAAAGTCCTATCATTTTTGTTTTTCTTTTTAGAAGAACTAGGTGCAGTGGTGTTGTTCCTTTGTGAATCATGTTCTATTCTTTTTGGGTGTCCCTCAGAATAAAGTGGTTCCTGAGTCATTTTACCTCCTCTAGTTGCAACTCTAACAACAAAGTCATGTATATTATTATTCATTTCATCAAGCAACTCTCTTTGAGATTTAGCAACTTGTTCTAACTGAGTTTGAACCATAGAAGCATGTTTTCCAACACATCTAACATCATTTGAGATTCTAATAATAAGTCACTCAAGTGAGAAATCGTATCAGAATTGTACTTCAACTGTTTCATAACATTTGCATTGAAGTGATCTTGTTTTCTAATGTGAGGATGGCTAGGGTGCATATTGTGAGGATTGTCATTATCATTGAACTTCATTAGAGAATTTACCTCTACCACATTAGGCGGTGGTGGTGTATTAAGCCCATGTATTTCTTTAATAGGAGGTAAATGTTTAACATCCTTAGCTTTAATACCTTTTTCCTTCACAGATTTCTTTGCCTCTTGCATATCTTCAGGACTAAGATATAATATACCCCTCTTCTTCGGAGTGGTTTTAGCCGGTGGTTCAGGAAGAGTCCAATCATCATAAATTTTCAATATGTTATTCAATAATTCTTCAGCTTGCCCAACAGTTTGTTCCCTAAAAACACAACCAGCACAACTGTCTAGGAAATCCCTAGAAGCATCGGTTAGTCCATTATAGAAGATATCAAGTATTTCATTTTTCTTAAGAGGATGATCAGGCAAAGTATTAAGTAACTGGAAAAGCCTCCCCCAAGCTTGTGGGAGACTCTCTTCCTTAATTTTCACAAATTTAAATATTTCCTGCAAGGCAGCTTGTTTCTTATGAGCAGGAAAATATTTTTCAGAGAAGTAATAAATCATATCATAGGGACTACACACACAACCAGGAGCAAGAGTATTGTGCCAAGCTTTAGCATCACCCCTTAATGAGAAAGGAAATAATTTGAGAATAAAGTAATAGCAAGTTTTCGCATCATGATTAAAAAGGCTGGCTATGTCATTCAACTTAGTAAGATGTGCCACAACAGTTTCAGTTTCATAACCATGGAAAGGATCAGATTCAACCAAGTAATTAAATCTGGGCCGATAGAGAATTCATAATCCTTATCGTCAATAAAGATAGGTGAAGTAGCAAACTTAGGATCATATTTCATTCTAGCATTCAGAGATTTTTCTTTATACTTGCATAATAATTTCTCTAGATCATCTCTATCCCTACAAGCAAGAATATCTCTAGCTGTCTCCCCATTCATAACATAACCTTCCGGTACCTTAGGCAATTCATATCTAGGAAGGCTAGTTCTAGCAGGTGTTTCAGGAGATTCAGTTTCAAGCTCATCATCAGATTCAACAACATCATGTTGTATTACTCTAGCAATTTGTTTATCAACAAATTCACCAAGTGGCACATCATCATTATCAAGCAAGGTACTAGCATCATCATAAGCATTATCCATAGCAGAAGTAGCATCATCAATAACTTGCGACATATCAGAATTAATAGCATGTGGTGTTGTTGCAAGTTTACTTATAACAGAAGGTGAATCTAAAGCAGAACTGGATGGCAGCTCCTTACCTCCCCTCGTCTTTGAGGGAAAAATCTTAGTCTTAGCATCCTTCAGATTCTTCATAGTGATAAACTGATAATAATCCCAAGTGACTCAATAAATATAGCTATGCTCCCCGGCAACGGCGCCAGAAAAAGGTCTTGATAACCCACAAGTATAGGGGATCACAATAGTTTACGAAGGTAGAGTATTCAACCCAAATTAGATTCGACACAAGGGGAGCTAAAGAATATTTGAAGGTATTAACAACTGAGTTGTCAATTCAACCATACCTGGAGATTAATTATCTACAGCAATGTGATCAGTAGCAAAGTAATATGATAGTTTTGATAATAGTACCAGTAGCAATGGTAACGGTAACAGTGATAGCAATAGTTTTGTAGCAAGTGCAACAGTAACGATAATAGTAGTAACTTAGCAAGAACAACATAAGATAAATTCATAGGTATTGGATCGGTGACTTGTTGGATGATATTCATCATGAGACAGTTATAACCTAGGGCGATATGGCACTAGCTCCAGTTCATCAATATAATGTAGGCATGTATTCCGTAAATAGTCATACGTGCTTATGGAAAGAACTTGCATGACATCTTTTGTCCTACCCTCCCGTGGCAGCGGGGTCCCATTGGAAACTAAGGGACATTAAGGCCTCCTTTTAATAGAGAACCGAAACAAAGCATTAACCCATGGTGAATACATGAACTCCTCAAACTACAGTCATGATCGGGAGTGGTCCCGACTATTGTCACTCCGGGGTTGCCATATCATAACATGTAGTAGGTGACTATGACTTGCAAGATCGGATCTAGAACATGGATATAATGGTGATAACATAAATGGTTCAGATCTGAAATCATGGTACCCAGGCCCAAAGTGACAAGCATTAAGCATGGCAAAGTCATAGCAACATAAATCTTAGAACATAGTGGATACTAGGGATCATGACCTAACAAAACTAACTCGATTACATGATGAATCTCATCCAACTCCTCACCGACCAGCAAGCCTACGAAGGAATTACTCACTCTCGGTGGTCGCCGTATCATTAAAAAAAAAAGAGAAGGGTTGGTGATGACGAAAAACGAAGATCCCCCTCTCTGGAGCCCCAAACATACTCCAGATCTAGCCTCCCGATGAAGAACAGGAGGTGACGACGGCTCCGTCTCGTGGATCATGATAATTCTTTCTCCCTGATTTTTTCTGGAAAAATATGATTTTGTAGCGTCGGTTTCAGGGTCTACGGGGCCACCAGGTGGGGCCAACCCACCATGGCGCCCGCCCTCCGATGGATCTTGGCTCCAAAAATTCTTATTTATTGTATAAAAAATACTCGCAAAGTTTCGTTCCATTCCGATAACTTTTATTTCTGCACAAAAACAACACCATGGTAGTTCTGCTGAAAACAACGTCAGACCAGGGTTAATTTAATTCAAATCATGCAAATTAGAGTCTAAAATAAGAGGAAAAGCGTTAGGAAAAGTTGATACGTTGGAGACGTATCAATCATGACCCCTTGTTAAAGTTTAAGTCAGCAGATGACACCAAGCAGGTCGATTTTGTTCCTGGCGATTCATCCAAATAGTTCAGTACCAGTGCCAATATTGATCTGAAATAGGAAAGTGTGCTTGAGGGAGTCCTGGATTAGGGGGTGTCTGGATAGCCGGACTATAACCTTTGGCCGGACTCTTGGACTATGAAGATACAAGATTGAAGACTTCGTCCCGTGTCCAGATGGGACTTTCCTTGGCATGGGAGGCAAGCTTGGCAATATGGATATGTAGATCTTCTCCCATTGTAACCGACTCTGTGTAACCCTAGCCCTCTCCAGTGTCTATATAAACCGGAGGGTTTTAGTCCATAGGACGAACAACAATCATACCATAGGCTAGCTTCTAGGGTTTAGCCTCTTTGATCTCGTGGTAGATCTACTCTTGTACTACCCATATCATCAATATTAATCAAGCAGGAGTAGGGTTTTACCTCCATCGAGAGGGCCCGAACCTGGGTAAAAACATTGTGTCCCTCGTCTCCTGTTACCATCCGCCTAGACGCATAGTTCGGGACCCCCTACCCGAGATCCGCCAGTTTTGACACCGACATTGGTGCTTTCATTGAGAGTTCCGCTGTGCCGTCGCCATTAGGAAGGATGCCTCATCCCGTCTTTAAAGATGGCACTATTGCTAAGGGAGCTTTAGCTGTCGGCCAAACTCTCCGGCTAGGTGGTTTTCTTATGACCGCCTGTTCGGCCGCTGCGCCGACGATGACTTCTCGGGTCGTCAAAAGCAATCTTCACGTCAACTCGGAACTCGCCGAGCAGTTAGATCCAATGGAGCTCTCTTCCCTAAACGAGCTCTTGGATCGCATCGCCGCCCTGGGAGTCGCTACAGACTACGATCAGATTGGGCCTAAACCCGATCTGAGAGAGATCAACTCTCCCCAGGTCACCCATCACGTTGCAGTGGTGGAGGAACAATGCGGCGACCCTTCATCTATCTTAAGGACTAGCTATGTCCGGATTCCCAATCCCTCCAAGCCGGATACTCGCGGAGGGGAGGACATCACTCAAGACCTGAACCTAGAGTCAGGCAGCGGGCTAGATTCAGTGGAAAACATCCAAGAATCCAAACTTTCGAGTTCGGAAACTCCTTGGCCCCTGAGTCTCAGATTGGGTGAGGTTTCGGATTCAATTCCACCCACCCACCCAAACATAAGCGATCTATCCTAAATTAGGCAAGAGCCCGAAGAAATAGTACACCATTACTGGGCCAGATTCCTCCTGGTCATGAATAGGATAAAGGACTGCCGCGAGGAAGACACAATTTCATTCGTCTGCAATAATTGCACGGACAAGGGAATCCTCAACGCCATCAGTCGCCGTGAAATTACATGCTTTGCCGACTTGGTGTCCATAGTACTAAAGTACTGTGCGATGGAAAGCGCCTGGAAAACCAAAATAAATTTTTGGGACAATCTGGCCTTGAATACAAACCCAGTCCGAAATAAAAGGGTGCATTATCGCCAGACACCCGGGTTAAACACCAAAAAGCAAAAACCCTCTACAGGGCATGGAACCGTACTGGAGGGATGGCTCAATGGACCCTGTAAAATTCACAGTGCAGAGGGCGCCACACCAACTCATAGCCTTAGAGCATGTTGGATACTCCGGCAGGTGGCCAAAAGTGGCGAAGATCTTCTAACCCCAGAAGCCACAGAGCACCAGCCCAGGGATACCAGTACGGTATTAACAGTCTTCGAGACTTCCGCATCAAATAATATGCGAAAATGAACACTCCGCAGCCTTGCCGAAGTCTACCACGTGGCAACAATAAACCCATGGAGTGACACGGCTATTACTTTTAATGCCAGTGACGAACCTAAATTCCGAACAGCCCGAGCACCAGCCGCATTGGTCCTCAGTCCAATAGTGGACGGCTTTCGACTCACCAAGGTACTCATGGACGGTGGCAGCGGATTGAACCTCATTTGTGAGGAAACCCTTCAAAAAATGGAAATAGACTGGAACCGCATTCAGCGAAGCAGCACAACCTTTAGAGGAATAATCCCCAGTCGGGAAGCGCGCTGTATAGGAAAAATCACACTAGATGTGGTGTTCGGCACGCCGGACAATTACAGGTCCAAAGAGGTCACGTTCCAAGTGGCCCCGTTCAGTAGCGGATACCATGCTCTATTAGGGCAGGAGGCATTTACAATCTTCCAAGCCATACCCCATTACGGGTACATGAAGCTCAAAATGCCCGGGCCCAACGGAATCATCACTCTTGCTAGTCATCTGGACATAGTACTTCGCGCCGAAAATAAGACAGCCGCACTGGCCCTCGAGGCACTATCTGAAGCCTTAGCGGCCGAGGAACAGACTGCGCTACGCTCCACGGTAAACAGGGACGACGTGATACTCGATAAAAGATCCAAGTCCACCTCCTTTAAACCGGCGGACGAAATAGTCAAATTCCAAGTCCATCCAACGGACCCTACAAAAACAGCTTCCATCGGGGCACAATTAAACCCTGATGTAGACGCCGCACTACGAGAGTTCCTACGCGAGAACTGGGACATTTTTGCCTGGCACCCTTCAGACATGCTAGGAATCCCACGCAGGCTGGCCGAGCACAGCCTAAATATCCTAAAAGGATTCAAGCCAGTCAAGCAGGCTCTTCGGCGTTTCTCCGAACCTAAGAGACAAGCCATGGGAGAGGAACTAGCCAAGCTATTCGAGGCCGGATTCATCAGAGACATAAAACATCCGGACTGGCTAGCAAACCTGGTGATGGTACCAAAGAAGGACAAATCCTGGCGCTTGTGCGTCGATTTTAAGGACCTCAACAAGGCTTGCCCAAAGGATCCCTTCCCCTTCCCCGCATCGATCAAATCATCGACGCTACCGCAAGACACGATTCATCGTGTTTCCTTGATGCATACTCCGGCTACCATCAAATTAAGATGGCAGAGCCAGACCAAGCCGCGGCGGCATTCATCACACCATACGGCCCATTCTGCTTCAACACAATGCCCTTCGGGCTCAAAAACGCCGGCGCAACATATCAATGCATGATTCAGACATGTCTGGCAAACTAGATCGGAAAAATAGTGGAGGCATACGTAGATGACGTGGTCGTCAAAACCAAGCATGTCGAATCTCTAGTAGACGACTTGAGGCTCACATTCAATAACCTCCGAACATACGACATCAAGCTCAACCCGGAAAAATGTGTTTTCGGCGTACCAGCCGGAAAGCTCTTGGGCTTCATTGTATCTGGTAGAGGAATTGAAGCAAATCCAGCCAAGATCCAAGCTCTGTCACAATTGGATATCCCAAAGGACCTCAAACAAATACAAAAATTGACCGGACGCGTGGCGGCTCTAAGCCGCTTTATCTCCCACTTGGGAGAAAAGGCATTACCCCTTTATCGCCTCCTCCGGTGCACCGAACACTTCGAGTGGACGGATGCCGCCACGGCCGGACTCGACGAAATAAAAGCCATATTGGCAACAAACCCAGTCCTGGCCGCGCCAAACATTGGCGAACCAATGCTATTATACATTGTGGCAACTCATCAAGTTGTAAGCGCAGTGCTCATCGTCGAATGAGAAACGAACGGACACAAATTCCCCCTTCAAAAGCCGGTTTACTATGTGTCCACTGTCCTTACTCCATGCAAGTCACGGTACCCGCATTATCAAAAGATAGCGTACGCGGTATTTATGGCATCCCAGAAGCTGCGACACTACTTTCAACAGTGTTCGATAATAGTAGCCTCGGAAGTACCACTTAACGATATCATAAACAACCGCGATGCGGCGGGCCTGATTGCCAAATGGGCCATTGAGCTCCTCCCGTTCGACATAACTTACAAGCCACGGCGAGCTATTAAGTCACAAGTTTTGGCCGACTTCGTCGCCGAATGGACGGAAGCCGAACTCCCTAAAGAGTACGACACATATTCCAACTGGATCATGCACTTCGACGGCTCCAAAATGTTGGCTGGTCTGGGGGCTGGCATCGTTTTGACGTCCCCAACAGGAGATACAGTTCAATACGTACTCCAACAACGCAGCCGAATATGAGGCCCTTCTACATGGTCTCCGGATGGCAGTATCCATGGGCATTCAATGCCTAAAGGTGCACGAGGATTCGAACCTCGCGATATCCCAAATAAATGGAGACTTTGATGCCAAGGATCCGAAAATGGCATCTTATCGCAGCGTCGTCCTAAAAATGTCAGCTCGGTTCAAGGGGCTCGAATTTTACCATATAGCCCGAGAAAACAATCAGGCAGCAGATGTCCTGGCACGCACCGTCACAAAACGCGACGCCGTCCCCCCCCCCCAACATCTTCTTGGAGAGGCTGTTCAAGCCATCTGTAGTATGGGAAGGGGAACCCGAAAATAACAGCCCATACCCAACCGCACTACCCGACACCAAACATTCTGACATAATTGGAGGCTCTGCCAACGAAATAACATCTTCAACCCACGTAATAATGGCAGTCATCGCCCCGTGGACAGAACCATTCCTAGCCAACCTAACTAGGCAGGAACTTCCTGAGGACCAAAATGAGGCACGCTGCATAGTGCGGCGATCTAAAGCCTATAAAGTCCATGAGGGACAGCTTTATAAGAAAAGCACCACCGGAGTCCTTCAAAGGTGCATCTCCGAAGAGGAAGGGCGGAATCTTCTGTCTGAAATTCATGCCGAACTCAGCGGTCACCACACTACAGCCCGGGCCCTTGTAAGCAAGGCCTTCCGTACAGGCTTCTATTGGCCGACGACCCGGGCAGACGCTCAGGACTTAGTCCAACGATGCGTTGGTTGCCAGCTTTTTGCTAACCAAAGCCATATGCCACCCACCGCCCTCCAAACTATCCCCATCACCTGGCCCTTCACGGTCTGGGGGCTTGACATGGTTGGACCCCTTAAAGGAGGAACCCACAAGCAAAAATACTTACTGGTCATGGTGGATAAGTTCACCAAATGGATAGAGGCCAAGCCTGTTAAAATGGCCGAATCTGGACCGGTGATAGACTTCATACCCGGGGTCGTACACCGTTACGGCGTCCCCCACAGCATCATCACTGAAACGGCACAAACTTTACGGCCGACGAGGTAAAACTCTGGTGCAAAAACATGGGCATCAAGCTCGACTATGCTTCAGTCTATCACCCACAAACTAACGGTCAGGTCGAGCGAGCAAATGGTCTAATCATGAGCGGCATCAAACCCAGGTTAGTGCGGTCCCTCAAGGAATCTAACACGCACTAGGTAGAGGAGCTCGACTCCGTACTCTGGGGGCTGCGGACCACGCTGAACCGCACTACCGGATACACACCATTCTTCATGGTATACGGCGCAGAGGCAGTTCTACCCTGCGACATAATACATGACTCACCTTGAGTGCGCATGTACGAAGAAAGAGAAGCCGAGCTCAATCGACAGGACAGTTTGGACGCCTTGGAGGAGGAGCGTGACATGGCAAAAGCCCGTTCCGCATTCTATCAACAGCAGGCTCGAAGATACCAAAGCAGAGAAGTACGGGCCAAAACTTACAATGTTGGCGAGTTAGTTCTACGCCTGCCGGATAAGGAAAAGGACAAACTCAAGCCCAAGTGGGAAGGTCCCTTCATTATTGACCAAGTCCTGACAGGTGGACCGTACCGTCTACGGGATGCATCGGATAATCGACTCGAGCCGAACCCATGGAACGCAGCCCGACTCCGAAGATTCTACGCCTAACGCCGGACTCTGTGTTCGTCTCCTTCCTCTGTCCATTTTTTATACACAATCTGTCTGATATTTTTCTCCTTCTCCCCTTCTCTTCTCTCAGAGCCTTTAAAGGCCCATTTGTGCCTTGTTTGCACGCAACTAACACGCTATCCGCGCTCATCATACCTGGGGGCTTCTTTAACAGAAGCTTATTCATACGGGCTTTATGCCCAACACATGTGTTATCCTACCACATGTACCCTTTATTCACCATTATATGCATCGATATGACTTAAGTTTTGGCCAAGCTGGGTTGCCTGGCTCTTGTATTTATGCCCTACATTCCCGTTAATTCGGCTAGGGCATAAGGGGAGCACCTCTGCGATTGTTACTGTCAGGTCAGCCGGATGTGTACCTCAGACTGGGTGAAGCCGAAAGCTAGCGTTATTAAGGGAATATTCGGTCGGTGAACTAAAGATGATTTTTCACTTATTTACTTATGCGCCCCAGATGTTTTTTCTGCGTCTCTTCTCGTAGTCCGGACATGCACTTTAGGGCATGCCTCCCAAGGAAAGGAAACCCTAACGGAACTATTCTCCCTGGAAGATGTTTCTTACTAACCATGTAATATAACATAACTAGTTGGGCACTTGTCTGTTCAAGCACTAATGACCCCTACGCCTGGTCTCCATGCATGCCCCGGTTCTTACATAACCGAGAGGGTATTCGGATACACTCTGGACCGTCGGGTCCCGAGGTTGAAGCGAAAAGGTCAGCCACGACAAACGATCTACAATCCGGCTAGAAGGCATTATACATGTCACTTTAAATTACATAGTCAATTTGACTGGTTGAATTCCTCTTCAATACCATCCAATAGGCTGTCTAGTCTACAGTGCTGTTGGGAATACTTTGCGGCCAATTCTACTTGGCCGTACACTAAGCTCACAGGGATCTCCTTCCCATCGGGCCCCACAGGTCCGACCTCGGCCAGGTGGTTTGGGTCAGCCTTCGTGTACCGCGTCTTCACCATGGCCCAGGCTTCCCTAGCACCTTGACGGCAGGCCGATATCTTCCATAATCGGAAGCGCCGCCGAGCTCCCTTCAGCTTCTTCGCAAGATCTCCAAGTCCTTCGGGCACGAAGATGGATGGCCACAGGGCCTGGACGACGCCTTGCATCACCTGCCGAACTCGTTCGTGTAGTTGTGAGAGCTCGGGAAGAAGGTCACCCGTAGAACCGGGCATTTCCTTTGCAGGACGACCTGTTAGCATACCTACAGACATAACTCTGTCAGCCAACTTCCTCGCCGAACTCTTTTTCAAAGTTCGTTCAAGCACTTACTAAATATGCCGCGTCAAAGCCGCCGATTCTCCTTAACGGAGTTCGACAGTTGGGCACAAACATCCTTTAGTTCCACGCCCAGCTTGGTGTTGGCATCTAGGAGATCATTCTTCTCCTGCCTCACCCTCATAAGCACGCTCTCACCGGCCTTCAGCTGGCGTAGGAGTTGTTGCTTATCCGGATTTACTCCAGCGTCATCTGCAATTTTATCGTCAGATCTACATATACGCCGCACTTTATATGATACTTATCATTTGAAGGATATATTACCAGAGGGGGTCTCTTTAGGCTCCCCTGCTGCGGCCAGTGCGGCCTGAAGTTGGGCTTTGTAGTCTTCCAGCTCCTGGGACAGTTGGGTATTATTTTCTGTAAGAACCTGCATAACAAATGATCCTTAAATCAGTTATTCTAACTGTTTCAAGTCTCAGGGGCTACTGATATATATAATCACCAAATTTTCTCACCCGTATGTCTTTTACATACTGCTACATGGCTCTGGCTAGACCATTTTGAGAGGCACAGAGGTACGCATCTCCCGAGTTGAAGGCATCCAATGCCTCTTGGGAGAAACAAGCGTCACGAAGAACAGTCCGGCGACGCCTGTGGTTCATGGCACTTTCCACCTCAGAATTGGTGGCGGACAGTCTATCTGCATCCTCTATCGGAGGAGCGCCCTGCGCACGCCTCGTATTCGTTCCCGCCTCCGAATCCGGCCTTGGAGCCTAGCTGGTGGAGGTGCGATTAGTAGCCTCTCCGGATATAGTCCGGCGAGCACTCTTTTTCCTAAAAATAAGGCATGGGTGTTAGTATGCCTCTGAGAATAATGTCTTGGAATAAATACGGTGCACCGTACCGCTGCGCCGGTGTCTCAATCCGGACTGCGTGTCTTTTCAGCCTGCCTGGCCTCGCGGCCCCTTGTTGGCTAGTCGCCGCAGGCTCGGCCTTCCGCCTCGAGAACCTCCCCTGCAAAACACGGTTGTTATACGGTAATCAAAAACACGCAAGGACGGATCCCTTTTCAAAGTACTAGGACTTCGGTCTCAGTTACCTGTGAGGTTGGAAGTAGCCCAGGGTAATCGGCCGTAATGGCCACCAAGGCGTTGTCGTTGCTCAATTGGTAAAATACCCCACCGATCAGCTCCACAAATATGTCCAGATCCTCTTGGGAGGCCGGGTCAAGGGACCGTTCCGGGTCCTCGGGTTGTGGAGGAGGGTTGTTTATCTCCCTTACAGCCTGGCGCAGCTCCTGCGTTGAAATCGCTAGACTGAATACTTAACTATGGGAATATGAAACGGATGGGCGAGAAAAAGTGTCCGCTTACCCAGCTCGAAGGATTGTACATAGAAAATCCGCCCTGCGGGTTGACGTGGAGGAATTCCTCCTCTTCTCCCTTGTACAAAGTGGATATTATCTTTATTAGAGTAGCAACCAATTCCGGCCCTTTACGTCCGTAGCGAGTGGCGTCATCCTCCCCGTTGAAATCCCACATGGGGTGGCCTCTATACTGAAGCGGCTGCACCCCCCGCATAATACATGTGGCCATGACCTCGATCATGGTCAATCTGGATCGAGCTAACAAACTTATCTGGCTCATCAGGTAAAGAACGTCCCTGTCATGTTCCTCCTGGGGGCTCCGTGGACGCCAGCTCTGGCGCTTCTTCAAAGGAGCGTTGTCGAACTCAGGGAGGCCGATTCGAATAGGGTCCGGGAGGGGGACGTCTTCTATATAAAACCATTCTGAAGGCCAGTCTTCGGACATCTTCTTTGGGGTTCCGGATAGATATCCGGTCCCGGCAATACGCCACACTTCGGCTCCGCCCACTTGATATATTGACCCCTCCTGAGAACGGGGCACAAGGCAGAACAGCTTCTTCCACAGCGCGAAATGAGCCTCACAGCCCAAAAATAGCTCGCAAAGGGCTACGAAGCCCGCGATATGCAATATGGAGGCAGGCGTAAGGTTGTGCAACTGGAGGCCGTAGAACTCCAGGAGCCCCCGGAGAAACGGATGAATTGGAAATCCGAGCCCTCTTACCAAATGAGGGACAAGGCATACCCGCTCTGCCTTGGAGGGATTGGGAAGGATCTCCGCTTGCTCTCCGCCATTATTAGTGGCGAGCCCGGCTCGAACCAGGACCATGTATGCTGGGGGAAGAAATCCCTTTGTCTGAAGCATCACTAATTGGCTGTGCGGGACGAAACATCTCTCCCAATCTCCAGGCTTGGGGCTAGGGAAGCAAGAGGAGGAGCTGTGTCGATCGGCCATGATGGAATGGATCTCTGTCGGATGCACTCCGATGAAGGCTCGCCAAGGGAGGATGGTGTGATTTGGATCTGAATCCTCGTCTCTTTAATAGGCAGCTCATTCGCACAGCTAGGGGGGTAAATGTAAAAACACCCTGGCTCTTCACATTCGCTCGACACGTGGAAAGTGTCCATTATTGGGCGTGGAAGCCAAGGAGCGCAACATTCACAAGAAGCCGGACACTACTTAAATAGGTGCACGGAATTTGGAGAGGAACCCGCCTTGCAATGCCGAAAACAATTTGTGCGCCGGACTCATCGTCATTGAAGCCTGGTTCAGGGGCTACTAAGGGAGTCCTGGATTAGGGGGTGTCCGGATAGCCGGACTATAACCTTTGGCCGAACTCTTGGACTATGAAGATACAAGATTGAAGACTTCGTCCTGTGTCCGGATGGGACTTTCCTTGGCATGGGAGGCAAGCTTGGCAATACGGATATGTATATCTCCTCCCATTGTAACCGACTCTGTGTAACCCTAGCCCTCTCCGGTGTCTATATAAACCGGAGGGTTTTAGTCCATAGGACGAACAACAATCATACCATAGGCTAGCTTCTAGGGTTTAGCCTCTTTGATCTCGTGGTAGATCTACTCTTGTACTACCCATATCATCAATATTAATCAAGCAGGAGTAGGGTTTTACCTCCATCGAGAGGGCCCGAACCTGGGTAAAAACATTGTGTCCCTCGTCTCCTGTTACCATCCGCCTAGACGCACAGTTCGGGACCCCCTACCCAAGATCCGCCGGTTTTGACACCGACAGCGCTCATCGAGTTCATCCGTGAGAACTAGGACATCTTTGCATGGAAGCCTTCAGACATGCAAGGTGTACCGAGGGAACTCACTGAGCACACTCTCAATGTTGATCCAAAGTTTAAACCGGTCAAGCAATTACTTTGTCGTTTTAAGGAAGAGAGGCGCAAGGCCATTGATGAAGAAGTGGCCCGACTCTTGGCGGCCAGGTTTATTATTGAAGTTTTTCATCTTGAATGGTTGGCTAACCCGGTGTTGGTACTTAAGAAAAATGGCACTTGGTGTATGTGTGTGGATTACACAGACCTTAACAATGCCTGTCCGGCTGATCCTTTTGCTCTCCCTTGTATTGCTCAGATCATTGATGCTATAGCGGGTTGTGAGTGTTTGAGTTTTTTTATGCCTATTCTGGTTATCATCATATCAAGATGGCAGTTAAGGACCAAGAGAAAACAGCTTTCATCACTCCCTTTGGAGCCTTCTGCTACGTGTCTATGCCTTTTGGGCTCAAGAGTGCCCAGGCGACTTATCAGTGTTGTGTTTAGAATTGCCTCCACAGCTAGATTGTGTACAATGTGCATGCCTATATGGATGATATGATTGTTAAATCCGGGAAGAAGGAAACCTTGTTAGATGATTTGAAGGAGACCTTTGACAACTCCGGGTCTACAAGATGATGCTTAACCCGGCCAAATCTGTCTTTGGTGTGCTAGCGGGCAAGCTCTTGGGTTTTTTGGTCTCTGAGAGAGGTATTGAAGCTAACCCGGAGAAAATCAAGGCTATCACTTCTTTGGCTAAACCGGCATGTATTAATGATGTCCAGCGTTTGGCGGGTCGTATTGCTGCTTTAAGCCGGTTTATAAGCCGTCTGGGAGAAAAAGCTATTCCTTTATACCAGATGATGAAGAAAACTATTGGATTTCGGGCTCCGCAGACCCCTAAGAGGTTCAAACTCTGGGGTGCGTGCGCAGAACTCAACCTCCCCAGTCTGCCTACTCACCAATATCATGGCCTAGCTCGATGAACTGGAAGGAAATGGGACACAACAATTTACCCAGGTTCGGGCCACCTTGCGGTGTAAAACCCTACTCCTACTTTGTGGTGGATTGGCCTCGAGGGGCTGAGGATAAACTAGTACAGTGGCAGAACAACCTCAGGAGAAGGCGTGTTCTTGTGCTCGAGCGGGCTGGTGAGCTAGTGAGGATGTAATGGATCTAACTCAATCCGATCCGATCCCTCTCTATGGTGGTGGCTAGGTCCTATTTATAGTGGCCTTGGTCCTCTTCCCAAATGAAGGCGAGAAGGGATCCCCCAACAGCCAAATTCGAAGGGAGACAACTAGTACATCTTATCCTGACAAAAGTAGTCTTCGCATGCAAAGCTTATGGTCATGACGCCGTGTTGGGCTTGGCGATGACCTCTGTCCTTCCGTCCTGGCGGTCTTGGTCTTGTTGCACGAGAATGGAAACCTTTGGCTGATTCCTCGGGACTCCGCGTCTGCGCTTGCCTCCTTAGCACTGAGGAGGAATCTACTGTCCTGCGCCCGCCTGGCCTTGGTCGTCATGGCTCACGTCATCTGAACTTCACGAGGTGGGGTTTGCATAGAAATCTCCGCTCCTCAAGAGCCAGCCTGGGGAGGCTGCTCCTCCTGGAGGTCTTGGTGTCATCCACCTCGCGAGGCTTGGCCCCTCGCGAGGGTCTTGAGTTGTCGATGCTGAAGGTGGGCCGTACCAGGCCGTCGATGGAGCCATGTCGTGGGCCGCAGGCAGGCAAGTCTGGGTACCTCCGTTCCCAAAACACCGACAATAGCCCTCGGACCCAAGCCTCGCTCGGACTTGGCTTCGGGGCGAAGCCAAGGGGAAAGTGTGGAGCACCGCCGGCCCTAACCGCTTGCGGCCTTCGTCGATGCATGGTGATCGATGGGACGTGGGAGTCTCCACTTCCCCATCCAGCCTAGATAACTGCCAGGGCTGGTGGCCGCCCGTTGCTAGCACAGCTCTGCCTTCATTGTTCATCGTCCTCGCCCTTGGCCCCTCCTTTCTTCTGCGAACCCGCATCTCTTCTCCCAAATTCGACACCGGTGCCAACCCTCTCTTGCCGCCATGGCCCTATGGTCGAAGAAGAAGGGAAAGGCTTGCGCTTCAGCCAAATCCTGGCCAGTCTTGGAGCCTGCTCTTTAGCGGTCGACGGTGATCAACCGCGAGGGGCTGGACAAGGTCCGGCCGGCCCTGGCCTCCGATTCCAACGAGTGGAAGGCGGCGACGGTCTGGCCCGCTTCCCGGGCCATGATTGACATGGAAGCCACTGAGATCCCCATTCATCTTCATGCTCTCTTGGCTGGCTTGATTCTCCCTTTTTCTGATTTCTTCAATGCCGTGATCTCACACTACCAGATTCAGGCACTGCACCTGTGTAACACCCACGATGCGGCTATATCTCCCACGTGTCGGGGCACGACTTAGAGGCATAACCGCATGGTAGGCATGTCGCAAGAGGGGTAATCTTTACACACCCCATGTACTGAATAAGAAAGGGATAAAGAGTTGGCTTACAACCGCCACTTCACACAAAACATAAATATATCATACATCATCCAGAATACAATCAAGGTCCGACTACGGAACCAAAATAAAGAAAGACAACCCCAGATGCTAGATCCCCGATCACCCCAACTGGGCTCCACTACTGGTCATCTAGAAAAGACACATAGTAACGGCCCGAATCCTTGTCGAACTCCCACTTGAGTTCGGTAGCGTCCCCTGCACTGGCATCATCAGCACCTGCATCTATTTGGAAGTATCTGTGAGTCACAGGGACTCAGCAATATCACACCCTCGCGATCAAGACTATTTAAGCTTAAGGGTAGGAAAGGGGTTGTGAGGTGGAACTGCAGCAAAGCACTAAGCATATCTAGTGGCTGACTTACGCAAAAGAGAGCGAGAAGAGAAGCAAAGCACGGCCGAGAAGCTAATAGTGATCAAGAAGTGATCCTGAAAGCTACTTACGTTCAAGCATAACACGAGACCGTATTCTCTTCCCGGACTCCGCCGAAAAGAGACCATCACGGCTACACACGCGGTTGATTCATTTTAATTAAGTTAAGTGTCAAGTTTTCTACAACCGGATATTAACAAATTACCATCTGCCCATAACCGCGGGCACGACTTTCGAAAGTTCAAAACCCTGCAGGGCTGTCCCAACTTAGCCCATCACAAGCTCTCACGGTCAACGAAGGATATTCCTTCTCCCAGGAAGACCCGATCAGACTCGGAATCCCGGTTACAAGACATTTCGACAATGGTAAAACAAGACCAGCAAGACCACCCTCTATGCCGACAAATCCCGATAGGAGCTGGACATATCTCGTTCTCAAGGCACACCGGTAAGCTAAGCGTACAGGAACCAACATAACCCAAGTTGCCAAGGGACGGTCCCGCACGGTGCTCTAGTTTGGACCAACACTTCCAGGAGCACTGGCCCGGGGGTTTAAAATAAAGATGACCCTTGAGTCTGCGGAACCCAAGGGAAAAAGGCTTAGGTGGAAAATGGTAAAACCAAGGTTGGGCCTTGCTGGAGGAGTTTTATTCAAGGCGAACTGTCAAGGGGTTCCCATAACACCCAACCGCGTAAGGAACGCAAAATCAAGGAACATAACACCGGTATGACGGAAACTAGGGCGGTAAGAGTGGAGCAAAACACCAGGCATAAGTTTGAGCCTTCCACCCTTTACCAAGTATATAGATGCATTAAAGTGGACAATATATAATAATGATATCCCAACAAAAATCCATGTTCCAACAAGGAACAAACTCCAACTTCACCTGCAACTAACAACGCTATAAGAGGGGCTGAGCAAAGCGGTAACATAGCCAAACAATGGTTTGCTAGGAAAGGTGGGTTAGAGGCTTGACATGGCAATATGGGAGGCATGATAAAGCAAGTGGTAGGTATCGTGGCATAGCAATAGAGCGAACAACTAGCAAGCAAAGATAGAAGTGATTTCGAGGGTATGGTCATCTTGCCTGCAATGTTCTCAGAGTTGACCAAAGCTTGATCCTCGTAAGCGTACTTAACAGGTTCCTCAATCACGTACTCGTCTCCCAGCTCTACACAAAGCAAGAACACAAGCAAAGGACCAACAGTCAATCATGGTGCAATGCGCAAGCAACATGATGCAAAATATGGCATGATATGTGAGATGTGATATGCAATGCATATGCGTGCTCCGGAAGGAAAAGATTGATAAAGGCATAAACTTGGAAAACCAAGTGCGCCGCTGGAAAGATGAGGTTATTTTGATCGAAATCGATATAAAGATCACCGGAGTCAGATGCACGGTTTGCAAATGGCAAGCAAAACAAGAATGTCACAATTATGCAATTAACAGCACGATGCCATCTAGAATGCAAAAAAGAAACTAAGCTACTGCACTCCAACATAACAACAAAGCACATGGAAGTGATCTACTCAAGATGCTTGACAAAAGTTGAACACTAAGCTACGGCTAAATAACACAAGAGCAGGTTCAAACAAACATGGCAAAAGTGCAAAAGATGTCAGCATCAGACTTAGTGAAAATACTAACATGCCAAAAAATAACATCAGGAAGCCAGGTTTAGAGCAAGCAAACAACATGCTATAGGAACAGATCATAGCAAACAAAGGCATGGCATGAATCTAATAAAAGCATAGATCAAAAGTCCCTTACTGATCAAGAGCCAAAAAGGCACAGAAGATATTATGGCACCCATGTAAACATAGCAAGTTTTGTTAACACATTCAGACTTAGCAGAAAACTGAGCATGGCATAAACAGAATTATGAAGGCATCTTTGCAAGCTCGATTCACTCACCACAAGGCATTGCATGACAAGATAAGCATACTACCAGCAAGAAGACATGATCATAAGTCTAACCATGTCAAGAACAAGTTTATAGCATGTTTGGATCAACTACAACAACCATGGCAAAATTGATTAACATGTAAACAATCTGCCAGGAACATTTTATAGCAAAAGTAGAGCAAGATTAAGACATTCTAGGGTACTCCATAATTGCAAACAGGGGCATGGATGGATAGAGCACAACCATATGTCCAAATCATCCTTAATGAAGATACTCAAAACAAGCATGGATCTCACTGTAGCATCATGGATACATGGCATAAAAATAACAGCAGAGCAAGGACTTAGCAAAATCCTAAGTCCCTGAAATCAGCAATATCATGAAGGCTACTTTGCATGCTTGTGCTAGTCACCACATTGATCAAAACAATACATGGCAAACACACCCCTGTAAATATGGCATGGCATAGATCAAAATACATGTAGAGCTCATGCCCATATGCAGCACACAACAAATGTAGCAAAAATGACAAATCCTCATACTCTGATAAGAATCAGCACCTAACAATTTATAGCACTCTTGCAAACACGATTTGGGTATCAAGATGGACTCAAACAAGCATTTCACAATGGAATGAAATGAAGGGCATCTCCCAATGAACATTTTGATATATCATGCGCATGAAACGGAGCAGTACACACAAAGTTATGATGCGATGAACATGGCCTGAAAAGTGAGGGGAAAAGGACTTAGAGAGAATTACGACCTCGGGAATTCCCAGATCTAGGGTTTCGTCTTGCATGGATGTCGAGGCGAGGCCAGCTCGCCGGAGTTCGTCCCGCGGTGGTCGGAGCACCTGTGCAGAAAGGGAGCTCGGGTGAGGGGGAGGAGAGGAAGGAGAAGGAGGAGAGGGGCCGGACGGCGCGGGGCTCACCGGAGCGCGAGCCCCGTGGGGCAGCGAGCGGCGGCGCCGGACGGGGCGTCGCCGGGGCTGGGCGGTGCGCGGCTCGCGGCCGGAGTGGTGGCGGGATGCTCCGCGGCGGCACGGGCGGAGCACGGGCGGCGGCGAGGCGGAAGGACGGCGCGGGGGCAGCGGCAGAGGTGCTGCGCGGTGGACACGTGTCTGGCTACGAGTGGTGCGGGGCGGCGGCGGAATCTGTCCGACTGGACCGGACGTGTCCGGCGGCGGAGAGGGAGCGGGGCTAGGGTTTTGGACCCAGATTTTGGACGAAGAGGACATATTTATAGGTAGGAGGAGTTTGGAGTGTCCAAATGGAGTGTAGTTTTAAACCACGCGATCGTTATCCGACGGTGGAGGACATGGAGATGGTTTGGAAGGGTTATTGGGCCGTTTTGGAGGAGTGTTGGGCTGCAACACACACGAGGCCTTTACGGTTCCCCAGTTAACCGTTGGAGTATCAAACGGACTCCAAATGGCATGAAATTTGACAGGCGGTCTACCGGTGGTGTACCAAGGCCACTTGGCAAATCTCGGCCCATTCCGAGAATGTTTAACACCCGCTCACGAAAAGAGACGAAAGGGTACGCCGGTGCGCGTAGGAGTGTCGGATTGCAAAACGGACAACGGGGAAAATGCTCGGATGCATGAGACGAACACGTATGCAAATGAGATGCACATGATGACATGATATGCAAAGCATGACATGAACAAAATGCAAAACGAAGACAAAACCCAACCACGAAGGGAATCTCATAATTTAAAGCTGAAAATGGCAGAGTCGGAGTTAACAAATATGGCAAGTTACATCCGGGGCGTTACAACCTGGACCCCCAATCCATCATCCTCCTCGCTGTCTTCGCCTTCCTGTGTGAGGCCATGGTGGGCATTGCTCCCTCTGTTGCCTTGCTTCACCATTTCTTCTTGCTCCGCCTGGTCGACGCCCACCAACGCACTAGATGTGTGGTCTTCCAGGCCGTGGCAGTGACGACTTGGCTCGGGCATCGACTTCACGCCCCGCCTAGACGTGAAAGGGTTCCAGAAGTAGTGGGTGTATGTGGACGCCGGCACACTCAGCCCCCTGCTCCTGCTCCAGTAAGTGTCGGCGGCACCCAGCTCTGGCTGGGGGCACATGAAGCTCCAAAAGACACAAGATGGGCCGAAGAAGTACCAGAGGGGGGCTCCAAGGGGAGCACAACCCACCTGGTCGTGCTTGGGGGCCCAGGTGCGCCCTGGTGGGTTGTGCCCACCTCGGCTGCATCCCGCACCACCTCTTTGCTCTATAAATACCCTGAAAATCCAAAAACCCTAGGGGAGTCAACGAAACACAATTCCAACCACCGCAAGTTCCAGAAACCATAGATCCAATCTAGACACCATCACAGAGGGGTTCATCATCCCCATTGGTGCCTCTCCGATGATGCGTGAGTAGTTCATTGTAGACCTACGGGTTCGTAGTTAGTAGCTAGATGGCTTTCTCTCTCTCTTTTGAATCTCCATACAATGTTTTCTTGGAGATCTATTTGATATAACTCTTTTTCTGGTGTGTTTGTTGGGATCCGATGAACTTTGAGTTTATGATCAGATCTATTTTATCCATGAAAGTTATTTGAGTTTTGATCTCTTATATGCATGATTGCTTATAGCCTCATATTTCTTCTTCGAATCTTTGGTTTAGTTAGGCCGACTAGATCATTTTTTCTTGAAATGGGAAGAGGTGCTTTGTGATGGGTTCGATCTTACGGTGCTCAATCCCAGTGACAAAAGGGGACATGACACATATGTATCGTTGCTATTAAGGATAACAAGATGGGGTCTATTCCTACATGAATAGATCTTCTCTACATCATGTCATCATTCTTATTGCATTACTCCATTTCTCCATGAACTTAATACACTAGATGCATGCTGGATAGCGGTCGATGTGTGGAGTAATAGTAGTAGATGCAGGCAGGAGTCGGTCTACTAATCTTGAACGTGATGCCTATATAATGATCATTGCCTGGATATCGTCATAATTATTTGAAGTTCTATCAATTGCCCAACAGTAATTTGTTTACCCACCGTATGCTATTTTTCTCGAGAGAAGCCACTAGTGAAATCTACGCCCCCCGGGTCTATTCTTTATCATATTTGCCTCTGAGATCTATTCTTATTTGCTTTTATTTTCAGATATATTAATCCAAAAACCCAAAAATACCTTGTTGCACTTTTTTTGTTATTTATTTTATTTCGTGTTCCCGCGAGATCTATTTATCCAATCTACTACAAATTTATCTATCTTTTTACCCGGGAGGGATTGACAATCCCTCTTACACATCGGGTTGCAAGTATTTGTTCTTTGTGTGTATGCACCATTTACATAGTGTTGCGTGGTTCTCCTACCGGTTCGACAACCTTGGTCTCATCACTGAGGGAAATACCTACCGTAGCTGTGCTGCATCATCCCTTCCTCTTTGGGGAAATACCGACATAGTTCAAGCCACATCAAAAGGAATTTCTGGCGCTGTTGCCGGGGAGACATCATCAACATCTATCATGTTCCTAATCACAAATCTCATCTCCTTGCAATTTACATTATTTGCCATTTGCCTCTCATTTTCATCTCCCCCACTTCACAAAAAATTGTCTTTTTTGCCCTTTTTTCCGTTCGCTGTTTCTCGTCAAATCTCTTGTTTGCTTGAACTTGCCATCATGAGTGGCATTGGTATGGCAGAAACAGATGATGGCCTAACTCCTAAAATAGGACGATCTAGCAATATGGATGCTAAAACTTATGTTTTGCGGCAAGGGAATGTTATAAGAAAAGAACATTAATGACCCACAAGTATAGGGGATCAATTGTAGCTCATTTTGATAATTAAGAGTGTCGAACCCAACGAGGAGCAGAAGGAAATGACAAGTGGTTTTCAGTAAGGTAATGTCTGCAAGTGCTGAAATTGTAAGTAGCAGAGTAGTTTGATAGCAAGGTAATTTGTAACGAGCAAGTAACGATAATAGTAGCAAAAGTGCAGCAAGGTAGCCCAATCCTTTTGAGGCAAAGGATAGGCCAAAACGGTCTCGTATGATAAGCAAAGCGTTCTTGAGGGTACACGGGAATTTCATCTAGTCACTTTCGTCATGTTGGCTTAATTCGTGTTCGGTACTTTGATAATTTGATATGTGGGTGGACTGGTGCTTAGGTGTTGTTCTTACTTGAACAAACCTCCTACTTATGATTAAACCTCCCGCAAGCATCCACAACAATGAGAAAAGTATTAAGAATAAATTCTAACTATAGCATTAAACTTTTGGATCCAATCGGTCCCTTACAGAATAGCGCATATACTGGGGTTTAAGCTTTTGTCACTCTCGCAACCCATCATCTAATTGCTACTCCACAATGCATTCCCTTAGGCCCAAATATGGTGAAGTGTCATGTAGTAGACGTTCACATGACACCACTAAGGGAATCACAACATACACACTATCAAAATATCGAACACACATATCAAGTTCACATGATTACTTGCAACATGATTTCTCTCGTGCCCTCAAGAACAAAAGTAACTACTCACAAATAATAAACATGATCATGATCAAAGGGGTATTAAATAGCATTTTGGATCTGAACATATAATCTTCCACCAAATAAACCATATAGTAATCAACTACAAGATGTAATCAACACTACTAGTCACCCACAAGCACCAATCTATAGTTCCGGTAACAAGATTGATCACAAGAAATGAACTAGGGTTTGAGAGGAGATGGTGTTGTTGAAGATGTTGATGGAGATTGCCCTCCCCAAGATGGGAGAGTTGTTGGTGATGATGATGATGATGATGATTATGATGATGATGATGATTTCCCCCTCCGGGAGGGAAGTTCCCCCGGCAGAATCGCTCCCCCGGAGGGCAAAAGTGCTCCTGCCCAAGTTCCGCCTCGAGGCAGCGGCGCTCCATCCCGAAAGTCCTCTCCTCATTTTTCTCTATGTCAAATGACTTATATACCAGAAGATGGGCATCAGAGGTGGGCCTGGGTGAGCACAACCCACCAGGGCGCGCCTGGGCTCTCTGGCATGCCCAGCTGGGTTGTGCCCACCTGGTGGGCCCCCTCAGGTACTTATTGGCTCCAATATTCCTCATATATTCCCTTAAAAGTCTCCGTGAAGTTTTGGCTCATTTGGAGTTGTGCATAATAGGTGGCTTGACGTAGCTTTTCCAGGTCCAGATTTCCAGCTGCCGGAATTCTCCCTCTTTGTGTATGCCTTGCATATTATGAGAGAAAAGGCATTAGAATTACTCCAAAAGGCATTATTATGGATATAAACATTATAAATAACAGTAAGAAAACATGATGCAAAATGGACGTATCAACTCCCCCAAGCTTAGACCTCGCTTGTCCTCAAGCGAAAACCGAAATTGAAAAACATGTCCACATGCTTTGAGAGAGAGGTGTCGATAAAAACAAAATACGGGCATAGAAGCATCATGTTGATTATTATAACAGCAACAAGATTAAACATAAGACTTTTATCATATACTTCTCATGAATAAGTAACAATTCATCACACAATCGAAGTATAAAGCAAAAACTCTATTAGAAACCAACAAACTATGTTCTCAGTCAATTTTGCAACTACAATTCATCATCTTTTCAGGAAGGGTCACGTGTTGGAGCCTTTAGGAAAGTCCACATACTCAACCATCATATAGTCTTCTATGATTGCTAACACTCACCTCGTACACATGATCAAAACATTTCAACCGGACACATAGGAAGATAGGGGCTTATAGTTTTGCCTTCCAACGTAATCACCTCAAGGGTGGTGTCAACAATAATAACTCATGCTACCTATATTCAGCTGGACATATGTGCCTAGACCTTTCCTCACCACATGATGCTTGCCAAAGGAAAAAAATAAAAAGGAATAGAAGGAAAACTTTGACTCTTTGCATAAAAATAAATTCGTAGAAGTAAAAGATAGGCCATTCGCAGAGGGAAGCAGAGGTTGCCATGCGCTTATTTATTTGTATGCTCAACCCCTTAGTGGAAAAGAACGTCATGTTACATTGCCCCTTGTGATAGCGACCTTTATTATGTAGTCTGTCGCTTTTATTCTTCACCATCACAAGTTCGTGCAGCGCTCAATTTTCTCTTACACTAAATGATCTCACACATTTAGAAGCTTTTTTTATTGCCTTTTTGCACCGATGACAACTTACTTCAGGGATCTTGCTCAATCCCTAGGTAGGTATGGTGGACACTCGAAAATAACATTTGGGTTTAAGGGTTTTTGGATGCACAAGTAGTATCTCTACTTAGTGCGGAATTCTTGGCTAGCAAAGTTAGGGGGCAAGCACCACATGTTAAAGGATCCATCACAATATGACTTCTATGTGAATATAAACAAACATAAACCATTAAGTTATCTTCCTTGTCCAACGTCAACAATTTTGGCATATAATATTTTGATGAGGGCTCACAATCACAAACGATTTCTAGGATAGTATATTTATATGTGAATCTTCTCTTCCCTTATTAATTATTTCATGAGTTGCATCATTGACTAATGCTATGTTTGTCAATCTCTAATAAAATTTTCCACTTATACTTTTCCTTATGTGGTGTCATCGCCTACCATAGGATTAGTATATGATCTTTTCATTATTTATTTCCTTTCTTTTATTCTTTCTCATTTCCTTTCTTTAATTGCAACATGAAAGTAAAGAAAGCAAAAACTCACACTAAACTTTATTATATACCTTGCACACGATTACAAGGATAGATCACTACGCACTCTCGAAAAGAAGAAAGGACATAAGTAACTTTTATTCATCTAAAGCAAAAATATCGAACTAAAATAAGTAGAGGAAAAAAGATAGTGGGATGATACGATACCGGGGCACCTCCCGCAAGCTTGGCGGAAGCCAAGGGGAGTGCCCATACCCGATACTCAATTCTCTTTTGGTGGTGAAGATGATGATGGTGGTGAAGAGATCTTGTCCTCGGATTTCCATGCCAGTGGTCCACCATCATAAGAGGAGGAGTGAGTCTCACGGGTCCTGCAATTAGCATCCTAACTCATACCTTTAAACCTCGCCTCATATTCAAAGACTTGGTTTTAGAGGCCATAGATCTGGCTTTGGAGGAAGTTGATTTGCTCATTGAGGGTGAAGACGATGTCCTTCATGGGCTTGCCATCCACCTTGAGATCACGGGAGAGGTCCGTGATCATGAGGTGATTGGCATTGAGCCCACGCTCCACCATCCCCTTGCACCAGAAGACATCTTGCTCCATAGCTTCAAGGCTGGCCTCCACGGTTCCCGTCCCCTTGGGACATGGCACATCGCGAAGGTGAAGCACCCCCTCATGCATCTGGATGGTCTGAGGGTGCTGCACCACCTCCCGCAGATATCGGTTGATGACGTTCTTGAAGAACTTGTCCTTGAAAGAGCTTGATGTGGCCATGATAGATGGGATCTGGCAGAAAACCTGCAAGAAAAGAGAATAGAGGATTTCTCCGTGATACGGTGATCAACAGGTTCGGGAAGTTTATATAGATTTTTTATCTTGGGGGACAAGCATAAGGTAGAAAAACGGAGTACGGAAGGTGTCCTAGGTGGGCATAACCCACCTGGGCAAGCCTTGCGCGCCCTGGTGTCTTGTGCCCACCAAGGGACGCTTCCTGGAAGTTTCTTTATTTCCTAATTTTCGAAATATTCCAAAACTGATAAAAAATATTTGTGTGGATTTTTCGGAGTCCGTTTACTTACCGTATCACGTACCTCCTTATTTTCACGATTCTAGAGTGTTCCAGAAGGACTCTTTCATGTGTTCTTTCGGTGTCAAAGTTTGGATAATATTACTTTCAACATTAATGGGCGTACCTGAGATATAATGTTTTATTCGTTGCCCATTGACAACCTTCGGGTTAGTACCTTCAAAATTATTTATTTTGATGGCTCCAGACTGATAAACCTCCTCGATGACATATGGGCATTCCCATTTTGAGAGGAGTTTTCCTGTAAAGAATCTAAAATGAGAGTTGTACAAAAGAACATATTCTCTCACTTTAAATTCACACTTTTGGATTCTTTTGTCATGCCATCTTTTAACTTTTTCTTTGAATAATTTTGCATTTTCGTAAGCTTGGGTTCTCCATTCATCTAATGAGCTAATATCAAATAACCTCTTTTCACCAGCAAGTTTAAAATCATAGTTGAGCTCTTTGATGGCCCAATATGCTTTATGTTCTAACTCAAGAGGCAATGACAAGCTTTTCCATAAACCATTTTATAAGGAGACATACCCATAGGATTTTTATATGTTGTTTTATAAGCCCAAAGTGCATCATCTAATTTCTTGGACCAATTCTTCCTAGACCTATTGACAGTCTTTTGCAAAATTAATTTTATTTCTATATTGCTAAGTTCAACTTGACCACTAGACTGAGGATGATAAGGTGGTGCAATTCTATGGTTAACATCATACTTGGCAAGCATTTTACGGAAAGCACCATGAATAAAGTGTGAACCACCATCAGTCATTAAATATCTAGGGACTCCAAACCTTGGGAAAATAACTTCCTTCAAAATTTTAATAGAGGTGTTCTGATCAGCACTACTGGCTGGAATAGCTTCTACCCATTTAGTAACATAATCAACAGCAACCAAAATATGTGTATACCCATTAGAGGAAGGAAAAGGTCCCATGTAATCAAATCCCCAAACATCAAATGGTTCAACAGCAAGCGAATAATTCATAGGCATTTCTTGACACTTACCGATATTACATATCCATTGACATTCATCACAAGATAAGACGAACTTATGGGCATCCTTGAAGAGAGTAGGACAATAAAATCCAGATTGCAATACCTTGTGAGCAGTTCTATCTCCAGCATGATGCCCTCCATAAGCTTTGGAGTGACATTTCCTTAGGATTTGTCGCTGTTCATGATTAGGTACACAACGTCTAATAATACCATCTACTCCTTCTTTATAAAGATGTGGGTCATCCCAAAAGTAATGTCTTAAATCATAGAAGAAAATTTTCTTTTGTTGGTATGTAAAGCTAGGTGGTAAATATTTAGCAACAATGTAATTAGCACAACCAGCATACCAAGGAGTAATAACCAACATCTATTGCAGCTAACTTCTCATCAGGAAAACTATCATCAATAGGTAGTGGGTCATCAAGCACATTTTCAAGCCTATATAAATTATCACCTACTGGGTTCTCATCTCCTTTTCTATCAATGATATGTAAATCAAATTCTTGTAATAAGAGAACCCATCGAATAAGTCTAGGTTTAGCATCTTTCTTTTCCATAAGATATTTAATAGCAGCATGGTCTGTGTGAATAGTTACTTTGGAATCAACAATATAAGGTCTAAATTTATCACAAGCAAACACAACTGCTAAGAATTCTTTTTCAGTAGTAGCATAATTTCTTTAAGCACTGTCTATAGTTTTACTAGCATAATGAATAACATTCACTTTATTATCTACTCTTTGTCCAAGAACGGCACCAATAGCATAATCACTAGCATCACACATAATTTCAAAAGGCAAGTTCCAATCAGGTGGTTGAACAATAGGTGCAAAAATTAAGGCTTTCTTGAGTGTTTCAAAGGCTTCTAGACAATCATCATCAAAAACAAAAGGAATATCCTTTTGTAAGAGATTAGTAAGAGGCCTAGAAATTTTAGAGAAGTCTTTGATAAATCTCCTATAGAAACCAGCATGACCTAAGAAACTACGAATACCTTATATATCTTTAGGACATGGCATTTTCTCAATTGCATCAACCTTAGCTTTGTCCACTTCAATACCTCTTTCAGAAATTTTATGACCCAAGACAATGCCTTCATTAACCATAAAGTGGCACTTCTCCAAATTCAAGACAAGATTTGTTTGTTCGCAACTCTTCAAAACTCGATCAAGATTGCTTAAACAATCATCAAAAGACTTCCCATAAACAGAAAAGTAATCCATGAAAACCTCAACAATATTTTCACAAAAGTCGGAGAATATAGCGATCATACATCTTTGAAAGGTAGAAGGTGCATTGCATAAACCGAAAGGCATACGTCTATAAGCATAGGTTCCAAAGGGACAAGTAAAAGTGCTCTTTTCTTGATCAGGTTGAGAAACGGGTATTTGTGAAAAAACCATAATATCCATCAAGGAAGCAAAAATGTGTGTGCTTAGATAATCTTTCAAGCATTTGATCAATAAAAGGCAGGGGGTAATGATCTTTTCTACTTGCTTTGTTTAATTTTCTAAAATCAATTACCATTATGTAGCCTGTAACAATTCTTTGTGGAATAAGTTCATTCTTATCATTAGGAACAACAATAATACCTCCTTTCTTAGGGACACAATGAACAGGACTTACCCATCTACTATCAGCTATGGGATAGATTATACCTGCTTCCAGAAGTTTTAATATTTCCGTTCTTACCACTTCTTTCATCTTCGGGTCTAACCGACGTTGGTGATCAACAACGGGTTTAGCATCAGGTTCCATATTAATTTTGTGCTAACATAGAGTGGGACTAATGCCCTTTAAATCATCAAGAGTATATCCAATAGCAGCTCGGTGCTTCCTTAGAACTTTCAATAATCTTTCCTCTTCATGTTCTGAAAGGTTAGCACTGATAATAACATGATATATCTTCTTTTCATCAAGATAAGCATATTTCAAAGTGTTTGGCAATTGTTTTAATTCAAACACAGGATCACCTTTAGGTGGAGAAGGACCTCCTAGAGTTTCAATAGGCAAATTTTGTTTAAGCAGAGGACGTTGTTCAAAGAAAATTTCATCTATTTCATTTCTTTCATGCATATGTAAGTCATTTTCATGGTCTAGCAAATATTGTTCTGAAGGATCAGTAGGTGGTACATGATACGTCTCCAACGTATCTACTTTTCCAAACACTATTTTTGCCCTTGTTTTGGAGTCTAACTTGCATGATTTGAATGGAACTAACCCGGACTGACGCTGTTTTCAGCAGAATTGCCATGGTGTTATTTTTGTGCAGAAATAAAAGTTCTCGGAATGACCTGAAACTTCATGGAGAATATTTTTGGAATTAATAAAAAATACTGGCGAAAGAATCAACACCAGGGGACCCACACCCTGTCCACGAGGGTGCAGGGCGCGCCCCCTGCCTCATGGGCCCCCTGAGACTCCACCGACCTCAACACCAACTCTATATATTCACGTTCGGGGAGAAAAAACAGAGAGAATGATTCATTGCGTTTTACGATATGGAGCCGCCACCAAGCCCTAGTATCCATTACGTTCTGAGATTGATGTTGCTATGACTTTGCTATGCTTAATGCTTGTCACTAGGGGCCGAGTGCCATGATTTCAGATCTGAACCTATTATGTTTTCATGAATATATGTGAGTTATTAACCCTATTTTGCAAGTCAATAGTCACCTACCATGTGTTATGATCCGGTAACCCCAAAGTGACAATAATCGGGACCACTCCCGGTGATGATCATAGTTTGAGGAGTTCATGTATTCACTAAGTGTTAATGCTTTGGTCTGGTACTCTATTAAAAGGAGGCCTTAATATCCCTTAGTTTCCAATAGGACCCCGCTGCCACGGAGGGTAGGACAAAAGATGTCATGCAAGTTCTTTTCCATAAGCACGTATGACTATATTCGGAATACATGCCTACATTACATTGGTGAACTGGAGCTAGTTCTGTGTCACCCTATGTTATAACTGTTGCATGAGGAATCACATCCGACATAATTATCCATCATTGATTCATTGCCTACGAGATTTTCACATATTGATCTTTGCTTAGTTACTTTTCCGTTGCCACTGTTACAATCACTACAAAAACTACTACTGTTACTTTTGCCACCGTTACCGCTACTTCCATATTACTTTGCTACTAAATACTTTGCTGCAGATATTAAGTATTTCAGGTGCGGTTGAATTGACAACTGAATTGTTAATACTTGAGAATATTCTTTGGCTCCCCTTGTGTCGAATCAATAAATTTGGGTTGAATACTCTACCCTCGAAAACTGTTGTGATCCCCTATACTTGTGGGTTATCAGGACTATTTTCTGGCGCCGTTGCCGAGGAGCATAGCTCTATTATTTGAGTCACTTGGGATTTATATCTGTTGATCACTATGAGGAACTTTAAAGATGAAAGAACCAAGATTTTTCCCTCAACTATGAGGGGCTGTAAGGAACTGTCATCTAGCTCTGCACTTGATTCACCTTCTGTTTTGAGTAAACTTGCGACACCTACTCCTGCTATTGATTCTGATATGTCGCATGTTATTGATGATGCCACTTCCGCTATACATTATGCTTATGATGAAACAACTTCTATGCTTAATAATATTGTGCCACTAGATGAATTTCTTGATAAATAACTTGCTAGGTTTAGAGAGAATGAAATTATTGAAACTGATAATATCGATTAAAGTGATGATGAAGATTCTCCCCCTAGATATGAATTGCCTGATGTACTTGAGGGTTATGTTATGGATGAAGAAACTCCTAGAGACTTTTTTGCTTACAAAGATAGATATGATCTTAAGAAACTGTTAGTTAAGCTGAAAGAAAAGTCTTTGAATTCTAGAATGAAATATGACCCTGCTTTTGCTACTTCACCTATCTGTATTTCTGATAAGGATTATGATTTCTCTGTCGATCCCTAGTTAATTACTTTGGCTGAATTTGATCCTTTTTATGGCTATGAATCTTAAACTGTTGTGGCACATCTTACTAAATTAAATGATATAGCCACCCTGTTCACTAATGAGGAGAAAATTCGTTACTACTATATCCTTGAGTTATTTTTGTTCTCATTAAAGGGTGATGCTAAAACATGGTTTAATTCTCTTGACCCTGGTTGTGTGCGTAGTCCCCAGGATATGATTTATTACTTCTTTGCTAAATATTTCCCCGCTCATAAGAAACAAGCTACCTTAAGGGAAATATATAATTTTGTGCGAATTGAAGAAGACAGTCTCCCACAAGCTTGGGGGAGGCTTCTCCGATTACTTAATGCTTTGCCTGATCATCCTCTCAGGAAAAATGAAATACTTGATATCTTTTATAATGGACTAACCGATGCTTCTAGATACCACCTGGATAGTTGTGTTGGTTGTGTTTTTAGGGAAAGAACTGTTGAGCAAGCTGAATTGCTATTGAATAATATGTTGAGTAATGATAATGATTGGACACTTCCTGAACCAACTCCTAAGCCAACTCCGAAGAAAAGGGGTATTCTACTTCTTAGTCCTGAAGATATGCAAGAGGCAAAGAAATCTATGAAAGAAAAGGGTATTAAGGCTGAAGATGTTAAGAATTTACCACCTATTGAAGAGATACATGGTCTTGATAACCCGACATAGGTAGTAAAGGTAAATTATCTCAATAGATTTGATTAAGGTGATATTCCTCGTTATAAGTCTGCTAGCCAATGCTTAGATGAGTTTGATAATTTTATTGTTAAACAAGAAAACTTCAATGCTTATGTTAGTAGACAATTGAAACATAATGCTTATATGATTGAACACTTGAGTGATTATATGTATAGAGTTAAAGGTGAGCTTAAAATTATTAGTAAACATGCTTCTATGGTTACCACTCAAGTAGAACAAGTGCTTAAAGCTCAAGATGATTAGCTCAATGAATTAAATAATAAGAAAAATGATAAGGCTGTTAGAGTTGTGACTGGAGGGGGTAGAATGACTCGGGAACCTTTGTATCCTGAGGGCCACCCTAAGAGAATTGAGTAAGATTTTCAGAGAAAAAATGTTGATGCACCTAGTCCTTCTAAGAAGAAGAAAAAGAAAAATGATAGGACTTTGCATGCTTCTAGTGAACCTGTTTTAGACACACCTGAGAATCCCAATGATATTTCTATTTATGATGCTGAAACACAATCTGGTAATGAACACGAACCTAGTGATAATGTTCATGTTGATGCTCAGCCTAGCAATAACAACGATGTAGAGATTGAACCTGCTATTGATCTTGATAACCCACAATCAAAGAATCAACGTTATGATAAGAGAGACTTCGTTGCTAGGAAGCATGGTAAAGAAAGAGAACCATGGGTTCAGAAACCCATGCCTTTTCCTCCTAAACCATCCAAGAAAAAGGATGATGAGGATTTTGAGCGCTTTGCTGAAATGATTAGACCTATGTTTTTGCGTATGCGCTTGACTTATATGCTTAAAATGAATCCTTATATTAAGTATATGAAAGATATTGCCACAAATAAAATAAAGATACCGGAAGCTGAAATTTCCACCATGCTCGCCAATTATACTTTTAAAGGTGGAATACCAAAGAAACTAGGAGATCCATGAGTACCAACTATACCATGCTCCATTAAAAGAAACTATGTTAAAACTGCTTTATGTGATCTTGGAGCCGGTGTTAGTGTTATGCCTCTCTCTTTATATCGTAGACTTGATTTGAATAAGTTGACACCTACTGAAATATCTTTGCAAATGGCTGATAAATCAACTGCTATACTGATATGTCTCCGCCGTATCTATAATTTTTGATTGTTCCATGCCAATATTCTACAACTTTCATATACTTTTGGCAACTTTATACTATTTGTGGGACTAACATATTGATCCAGTGCCCAGTGTCAGTTCCTGTTTGTTGCATGTTTTTTGTTTCGCAGAATATCCATATCAAACGGGATAAAAACTGACGGAGATTTTTTTGGAATATATATGATTTTTGGGAAGAAAAATCCATGTGAGACGGTGCCCGAGGGGGCCACGAGGCAGGGGGGCGCCCTAGGGGGGCAGGCGCGCCCCTGACCCTCGTGGCCACCCCGTAAGGCAGTTGGTGCCCTTCTTTCGCCGCAAGAAAGCTAATATCCGGATAGAAACCGTGTTAAAATTTCAGCCCAATTGGAGTTACGGATCCCCGGGAATATAAGAAACGGTGAAAGGGTAGAATCTGGGAACGCAGAAACAGAGAGAGACAGATCCAATCTCGGAGGGGCTCTCGCCCCTCCCACACCATGGAGGCCAAGGACCAGAGGGAAACCCTTCTCCCATCTAGGGAGGAGGTCAAGTAAGAAGAAGACGAAGGGGCCCCCTCTCCCCTTCTCTTCCGGTGGCGCCGGAACGCTGCCGTGGCCATCATCATCACCGCAATCTTCACCGCCATCATCACCAACTCCTCCCCCCTCTATGCAGCGGTGTAACCTCTCTCTTGCCCGCTGTAATCTCTACTTAAACATGGTGCTCAACGCTATATATTATTTCCCAATGATGTATGGCTATCCTATGATGTTTGAGTAGATCCGTTTTGTCCTATGGGTTATTTGATGATCGTGATTGGTTTGAGTTGCATGTTTTATTATTGGTGTTGTCCTATGGTGCTCTCCGTGTCGCGTAAGTGTGAGGGATCCCCGCTGTAGGGTGTTGCAATATGTTCATGATTCGCTTATAGTGGGTTGCTTGAGTGACTGAAACACAAACCCGAGTAAGGGGGTTGTTGCGTATGGGATAAAGAGAACTTGATGCTTTAATGCTATGGTTGGGTTTTACCTTAATGATCTTTAGTAGTTGCGGATGCTTGCTAGAGTTCCAATCATAAGTGCATATGATCCAAGTAGAGAAAGTATGTTAGCTTATGCCTCTCCCTCATATAAAATTGCAATAATGATTACCGGTCTAGTTATCGATTGCCTAGGGACAAATAACTTTCTCGTAACAAAAAGCTCTTTACTAAAACTAACTTAGTTGTGTCTTTATCTAAATAGCCCCTAGCTTTTATTTACGCGCTCTTTATTACCTTGCAAACCTATCCAACAACACCTACAAAGTACTTCTAGTTTCATACTTGTTCTAGGTAAAGCGAACGTCAAGCGTGCGTAGAGTTGTATCGGTGGTCGATAGAACTTGAGGGAATATTTGTTTTGCCTTTAGCTCCTCGTTGGGTTTGACACTCTTACTTGTCGAAAACTGTTATGATCCCCTATACTTGTGGGTTATCATATACATGTCGGTATTTGTGAGGATGTGCCTGTTGTGGTCGCAAACGTTACTATTTTAACGGACTTTGTTATTCTTGATATTCCCGAGGACGATAGTGTGTCTATTATTCTTGGTAGACCCTTTTTGAATACTGCAGGGGATGTTACTGATTGCAAAAAAGGCAATGTCACTTTTCATGTTAATGGTAATGAGCATACGGTACACTTTCTGAGGAAACAACCTCAAGTCCACAGTATCAATTCTATTGGGAAAACTTCAACGATTACTATTGGAGGTTTTGAATTTCCTCTCCCTACTGTCAAGAAGAAATATAATATTCTTATTGTTGGGGACATGCATATCCCCGTTGAGGTAACTTAGTGTTATTCAAAAATTCTCCGTTTTCATGTTATTCGGAAAGAGTTTGTTAACAAGACTTGATCAACCTTGTTAGTGGATTCCTTTTGATGATCATGAGATGGATGAAGTTAGGAAGCACAACTCTCTATACCCTCCTTTTACTTTCTGTTATTTAGATTAAATAAAGCAAAAATAGTATTTTTAGTCTGTTTCCTGAATTATCCTTACAATAAAAAAATACCCCGAAAATAAAAGTTCTCCAAATGCCCTGAAAATGAAACATGATTTTTTGTAGAATATTTAAGAAGTATTGGCACTAAGAACACACTAGGGGGCCACACCACCTGGCCATGAGGGTCCAGGGCGCGCCCACCCCCCTGGGGCGAGCCCCCTGCCTCGTGGACCCCACGTGGGCCCCCTCCACTTATTCCAGCACCCACACACTTCGTCTTCCTCCAGAAAAAATCATCCCACAACTCAAACCCGAGTTCTAGCTCATCTTGCTGCCATTTTCGATCTCCTAACTCAAAGCTCCATTCACAAAACTGCTTTGGGGGATTGTTCTTCGGTATGTGACTCCTCCAATGGTCCAATTAGTTTTTGTTCTAGTGCTTTATTTATTGCAAATTTTTGCTGCTTAGGTGACCCTGTTCTTGAGCTTGCATGTCAAATTTATGTGGTCAAAAGTAGTTTTAATGCATGATATAGCCTCTAGGCACTTGTGGGAGTAGTTGCTATCAATCTTGTTGAGTCTGATTCACTTTTATTTTGAGTCACTAAAAATTTCAGAAATTTTTCAGAGGAAGAAAAATGTTTAGGAAAATGTACCAAGGTGGTTCCTCAAGGAAGCAAGGACCAAGGCTCGTGATACGTGAGTAGGACGATGAACCACCAAGGGAAGCTCAAGTGCGGCCTTGTGAATGGCCGTCAGAGGAGTTTATGGTCCAAGCAGGCATCAAGGATGAATTTGACATGTGTATGCGTAATGCTGATCTTGAGGACTTCGTGTCCGATAAGTGCCGGTAGTACCACTACCTAACTGATTCCTTTGTGAGAAGTTTTAAATTTACATCCTTGCGCAATTCTCACACTATTTTATTTGATCTTTATGATAAATCATATACCATGGACCTAGAAGATTTTAACATTGCTTGTAAACTCCCGCACTGGGGCAATGTTAGTGAACCTCGCAAATCTGAATATAAAGACTTTCTTGCTAGTATCACTGTGGGGGGGGATCTAGGGAAATCACACAAGCTACCATAGGGAGCATTCATTTCCCTTCCATACATTATTTTTCTCTCTTCATTGGTAGATGCATTAACGGTAAAGATGAGGCTTGTCACATGTGCGTTCCAGATCTTAGTGTCCTCAAGAGTGCGGTATTAGGTGATAAACAATATAACTTGGGGGCCATTGTTGCACGAAGGTTGCATCACAATAGTGTAAGTGGAGATTTGTTTGGTGGAATTTATGCAACTCGTGTAGCTAATTATCTTAATATACCCATACATGGAAATGATATAGAGTTACCTCCTGCTTACCTAGATTATAATGCCATGGTTCGCCATTAGTTTGTTGAGAGGAATGAACAATTCCTCCAGTACCGACTAGACAGACGGCGCACCGTCCATGTTGCCCTCCCTGCTCCTACTTTCTTTGACTTTCAGGCAAAAAGGAGATACGTTATAACCAGGGAGGAAGCAAATGAATATGAGAGGAGGACGGAGGCAGCTCACCTTCCAAGCTGCAGCTCGTCAGGCAGTAGCTGTTGCATCTCAGTACGACCCTAGCTACAACTTTGGATATCCACCATGCCATTAGTGGCCATAGACCAACTTAGGCCAAAAGCCTAAGCTTGGTGGAGTACATATTTCTCACCGACATTACATTCATGTTCACACACTCATTCCAGTTGTCGGCGCCCATACTTTTTCATTGTATTATCCATGCTAGTTTATTTTCTTTTCCAGCATTCTTCTTGTGTGTTTGAAAAACCTTAAGAAAAACCAAAAGAATTATTTGTAGCTTTTAGCTAGTTTACTTTCCATGCTTGTAGTAGTAGTAACTAAAAGAAAACCCAAAAATATTTCTCGTTCTTCTTTTGATTGTTGGGAGCTTTCCCGTGTAAATAGTTTTATTTCTTTTCTTTGGGGGTCGAGAGGAGAAGACCATGATGAAAATGTTGAGTGGCTCTCATATGCATTATTGTTGATCTAACCAAGAGCCCATATTACCTTGTCTTCTCCCTTGTATTAAATTCTTGCAGTTTCCAGCTTAGTCCAATGCACGTGCACGATTATTATTATTATCCACACCGTTCGGTCTTGCAAGTGAAAGGCAATAATGACGATATATGATGGATTGATTGAGATGAGAGAAGCTGGTACGAACTCGACCTATCTTGTTTTTGTAAATATGATTAGTTCATCATTCTTGATTCAGCCTATTATGAATGAAACATGTTTGCAATGGCAATTAGAGATTATAGTTGCTCATGCCATGCTTAATTAGCTAGGAGTTTATAATGGTTTATCTTGCGTGCCAACATGCTATTAAAATGGTTGTGATGTGGTATTATAGGGTGGTATCCTCCTTTGAACGATTCAAGTGGCTTGACTTGGCACATGTTCACGCATGTAGTTGAAACAAAATCAACATAGCCTCCACAGTATTTATGTTCATGGTGAATTATATCCTACTCATGCTTACACTCAGTGTTGATTAATTTTAATGCATGTTCATGACTGTTGTCGCTCTCTAGTTGGTCGCTTCCCAGTCTTTTTCTAGCCTTCACTTGTACTAAGCGGGAATACTGCTTGTGCATCCACTCTCATAAACCCCAAAGTTATTCCATATGAGTCCACCATACCTTCCTATAAGGGGTATCTACCTGCTGTTCCAAGTAAATTTGTATGTGCCAAACTCTAAACCTTCAAATGAAATTATGTTTTGTATGCTCGAATAGCTCATGTATCAACTAGGGTTGTCTATATCTTCCATGCTAGGTGGGTTATTCTCACAAGGACTGGACTCCGCTCCTCATTCACGAGAAAATGGCTGGTAACCGGGATGGCTAGTCCCTTGCTTAAATTAAAATAATTGCAAACAAAACTCCCCAAGGATTGTTGTTAGTTGGAGGCACCCATTGTTTCGGACAAGCCATGGATTGATGTTTGTTGGTGGTAGGGGAGTATAAACTTTACCATTCTGTTTGGGAACCGCCTATAATGTGTGTAGCCTGGAAGATATCGAGATCTCTCGGTTGTTATGTTGACAATGAAAGTATACCACTCAAAATATTATTCATCTCTATTTCAAAACTCGAGCTCTTGCACCTCTACAAATCCCTGCTTCCCTCTGAGAAGGGCCTATCCATTTACTTTTATGTTGACTCATCATTCCCTTATTAAAAAGCACTAGTTGGAGAGCACCGCTATCATGTGATGCATTACTATTAATATAAATTGAGTATGACTGGATCTCTTTTACCATGAATTACAATGTTTAGTCAGTCCTTGATCTTCAGAGGTGCTCTGCATTTATGTTTTGCGGTCTCAGAAAGGGCTAGCGAGATACCATCTTGTTATATCATATTATGATTATTTTGAGAAAGTGTTGTCATCCGAGATTTATTATTATTGCTCGCTAGTTGATTATGCCATTGATATGAGTAAATATGAGACCTAAGTGTTATTGTGAATATGGTTAGTTCATAATCTTTGCTGAAAACCTGAATGCTGGCTTTACATATTTACAACAACAAGAGCAAACAGAGTTTGTAAAAGTTTTTCTTTTATCACTTTCAGTTTATCAACTGAATTGCTTGAGGACAAGCAAAGGTTTAAGCTTGGGGAGTTGATACATATCCAAGGTATCTACTTTTCGAAACACTTTTGCCCTTGTTTTGGACTCTAACTTGCATGATTTGAATGGAACTAACCCGGACTAACGCTATTTTCAGCAGAATTGCCATGGTGTTATTTGTGCGCAAAAATGAAAGTTCTCAGAATGACCTGAAACTTCACGGAGAATATTTTTGGAATTAATAAAAAATATTGGCAAAAGAATCAACACCAGGGGGCCACACCATGTCCATGAGGGTTCAAGGCGCCCCCCTGGGGCACGCCCCCTGCCTCGTGGGCCCCCTGAGACTCCACCGACCTCAACTCCAGCTCTATATATTCACGTTTGGGGAGAAAAAAATCAAAGATAAGGATTCATCGTGTTTTACGATACGGAGCCGCCACCAAGCCCTAATCTCTCTTGGGAGGGCTGATCTGAAGTTTGTTCGGGGCTCCGGAGAGGGGACTCCGTCGCCGTCGTCATCATCAACCTTCCTCCATCACCAATTTCATGATGCTCACCGTCGTGCGTGAGTAATTCCATCGTAGGCTTGCTGGACGGTGATGGGTTGGATGAGATTTATCATGTAATCGAGTTAGTTTTGTTAGGGTATGATCCCTAGTATCCATTAAGTTCTGAGATTGATGTTGCTATGACTTTGTTATGCTTAATGCTTGTCACTAGGGCCCGGGAGCCATGATTTCAGATCTGAACCTATTATGTTTTCATGAATATATGTGAGTTCTTGATCCTATTTTGCAAGTTAATAGTCACCTACCATGTGTTATGATCCGGTAACCCCGAAGTGACAATAATCGGGACCACTCCCAGTGATGACCGTAGTTTGAGGAGTTCATGTATTCACTAAGTGTTAATGCTTTGGTCCGGTACTCTATTAAAAGAGGCCTTAATGTCCCTTAGTTTCTAATAGGACCCCGCTGCCACGGGAGGGTAGGACAAAAGATGTCATGCAAGTTCTTTTCCATAAGCATGTATGACTATATTCGGAATACATGCCTACATTACATTGATGAACTGGAGCTAGTTCCGTGTCACCCTATGTTATAATTGTGCATGAGGAATCACATCCGACATAATTATCCATCACCGATCCATTGCCTACGAGCTTTTCACATATTGATCTTTGCTTAGTTACTTTTCCGTTGCCACTATTACAATCACTACAAAAACTACTACGGTTACTTTTGCCACCGTTATCGCTACTTCCATATTGCTTTGCTACTAAATACTTTGCTGCAGATATTAAGTCTTTTAGGTGCGGTTGAATTGACAACTCAACTGTTAATACTTGAGGATATTCTTTGGCTCCCCTTGTGTCGAATCAACAAATTTGGGTTGAATACTCTACCCTCGAAAACTGTTGCGATCCCCTATACTTGTGGTTATCAGTACAGCAATAGAAGAAAGACCAATTAATTCATCCTTACTAGGCAATTCTTTTTCATGAAGCTTTCTACTAAACTTGGAAAAAATAAATTCATGACACTCATCACCGAAACTAACACCGATAGTTTGTTTCTTGCAATCTGTCTTAGCATTAACAGTGTTCAAGAAAGGTATACCAATGATAATGGGACAAAAGTCATCTTGTGGGGAACCAAGAACAAGAAAATCAGTAGGGTATTTTATTTTCCCATGCAAGACTTCAGCATCTCTAACAATCCCAATCGGTGATATTGTGTCTCTATTAGCAAGTTTAATAGTAACATCTATGTCTTCTATCTCTGCGGGTGCTATGTCTTTCGTAATTTCTTGATATAAGGTGTAAGGAATAACACTCACACTAGCACCTATGTCACATAAACCATGATAACGGGGATCTCCTATTTTAACTGAGACAACGGGCATGCCAGCAACAGGTCTATGTTTATCCTTTTTATCAGGTTTGGCAATTCTAGTAGCTTCTTCATAGAAGTAAATAACATGCCCATCTGCATCTTCTTCCAAGAGATCTTTAACCATAGCAATACTAGGTTCCACTTTAATTTGTTCATCAGGTTTAGGTGTTCTAATATAGCTTCTGTTAACCACAGTTGGAACTTTAGCATGTTCCTTTATCCTAACAGGGAAAGGTGGTTTCTCTATATAAGCAAAAGGAACAACTCGATCAACATTATAAAGTATAGTTTCTTTTTTAACCGGTACTGGTTCTTTAGTTTCTTCTTTAATAGGTAGGTGATATTTAAACCACTTCTCTTCAGGGAGTTGAACATGAATAGCAAATAATTCACAAAAGGAGGCTACTATCTCAGAGTCAAGTCCATATTTAGTGCTAAACTTTTGAAAAGCATCGGTATCCATAAAAGATTTAACACAGTCATACTTAAGTTTAATACCTGACTCTTTACCTTTGTCGAGTTCCCAATCTTCAGAATTGCGTTTAATTCTTTCCAAAAGATCCCACCAGAATTCAATAGTCTTCTTCATAAAAGAAGCAGCACAAGAAGTATCAAGCATGGTTTGATCATTACGAGAAAGCCGAGCATAAAAATTCTGGATAATAATTTCTCTTGAGAGCTCATGATTGAGGTATGAATATAACATTGACTTAAGCCTCCCCCAAGCTAGAGTGATACTTTCTCCTTCATGAGGCCAAAAATTATATATATAATTCCGATCACGATGAACTAGATGCATAGGATAAAAATTTGGGTGGAACTCCAATTTCAAACGATTCCAATTCCAAGATCCAATATCATCGCATAGCCTATACCATGCCAATTATTTTCCCTTCAAATATAAAGGGAAAACCTTCTTCGTAACTTCATCCCTGGGTAGACCTGCAAGCTTAAACAATCCACAAATTTGTTCTACATATATCAAGTGCATACCAGGATGCTCGGTTCCATCTCCTGCATAAGTATTAGCTAGCAGTTGTTCTATCACACCCGAAGGAACTTCATATTCAATATTTTCAGTAGGTGTAGTAGGTTGAGGGGTAATTAATTGTGGTTCCGGACGAGGTGAAGATACCTCGAACAAACCCCTCAAAGGATTGTTTTCCATAGTAGCAAGTGACAATAAATTTCAGCACACTATATAAATGTTTCCTTAGCAAATTCCACTTACCAAAGGCACTTCACTCCCCGGCAACGGCGCCAGAAAATAGCCTTGATGACCCACAAGTATAGGGGATCAATTGTAGCTCTTTTCGATAAGTAAGAGTGTCGAACCCAACGAGGAGCAGAAGGAAATGACAAGTGGTTTTCAGCAAGGTAATGTCTGCAAGTGCTAAAATTGTAAGAAGCAGAGTAGTTTGATAGCAAGGTAATTTGTAATGAGCAAGTAACGATAATAGTAGCAAAAGTGAAGCAAGGTAGCCCAATCCTTTTGAGTCAAAGGACATGCCAAAACGGTCTCTTATGATAAGCAAAGCGTTCTTGAGGGTACACGGGAATTTTATGTAGTCACTTTCATCATGTTGGCTTAATTCGTGTTCGGTACTTTGATAATTTGATATGTGGGTGGACCGGTGCTTAGGTGATGTTCTTACTTGAACAAACCTCCTACTTATGATTAACCCTCCTGCAAGCATCCGCAACTACGAAAAAAGTATTAAGAATAAATTCTAACCATAGCATTAAACTTTTGGATCCAATCGGTCCCTTACGAAATAGCGCATAAACTGGGGTTTAAGCTTCTGTCACTCTCGCAACCCATCATCTAATTGCTACTCCACAATGCATTCCCTTAGGCCCAAATATGGTGAAGTGTCATGTAGTCGACGTTCACATGACACCACTAAGGGAATCACGACATACACACTATCAAAATATCGAACACATATCAAGTTCACATGATTACTTGCAACATGATTTCTCCCGTGACCTCAAGAACAAAAGTAAATACTCACAAATAATAAACATGCTCATGATCAGAGGGGTATTAAATAGCATATTGGATCTAAACACATAATCTTCCACCAAATAAACCATATAGTAATCAACTACAAGATGTAATCAACACTACTATTCACCCACAAGCACCAATCTATAGTTCCGGTAACAAGATTGAACACAAGAGATGAACTAGGGTTTGAGAGGAGATGGTGCTATTGAAGATGTTGATGGAGATTGCCCTCCCCAAGATGGGAGATTTGTTGGTGATGATGATTTCCCCCTCCGGGAGGGAAGTTCCCCCCGGCGGAATCGCTCCACCGGAGGGCAAAAGTTGTCCTGCCCAAGTTCCCCCTCGAGGCGGTGGCGCTCTGTCCCGAAAGTCCTCTTCTCATTTTTTTCTAGGTCAAAATGACTTATATACCAGAAGATGGGCATTGGAGGTGGGCCTGGGTGAGCACAACCCACCAGGGCGCGCCTGGGCTCCCTGGCGCCCAGGTGGGTTGTGCCCACCTGGTGGGCCCCCTCTGGTACTTATTGGCTCCAATATTCCTCATATATTCCATAAAAATTCTCCGTGAAGTTTCAACTCATTTGGAATTGTGCAGAATAGGTGGCCTAATGTAGCTTTTCCAGGTCCAGATCTCCAGCTGCTGGAATTCTCCCTCTTTGTGTCTACCTTGCATATTATGAGAGAAAAGGCATTAGAATTACTCCAAAAAGTATTATTATGGATAAAAACATTATAAATAACAGTAAGAAAACATGATGCAAAATGGATGTATCAAACGTAACCAAGAATTTTTGAACTCTGTTGGAAATTTAAGTCTTGACGATGTTCCTATACTTAAAAGGACTAAATCTTATGCGGAAGCTGTTTTAGCACTAGTTCTGAAACTTGAAAATAAATTTATCCATACCCATCCTACCTTGCAAAGATTGTTTTTTGAGTTACCTGTTATAAAGAATCCCAAAGCTAAAAAGCTGGCCAACCTTGTTCTTATGAATGATTTGATTACATAATACGGGAAGCTAGGGAAATCTTTGATTTTTATGGTATGAATCGTGAAAAATTGGTTATAGATGACATTATTTATAATAGTGATTATGTGCTAAGACTTTGCTTGGGGATAATCGAATCTTTGATGAGAATCTTAAAAAGGAAGCCCTGGTTTTAGACATAATCCAGCAAGTTTCCAATTATGTTAATCAACACTATTCTTGGATTGTTGCCGGAAATCAAAGGGGATATGATGACAAGCAACTTGACAGTGCTAAAGTATCTATGGATAAGGTGTTTTATGTTGTTTTTGCAAAACCCCCTAACAAAAACACCTCTAAGGAAAATGAAAATAAAGATAACAATACTTAGATCTATGCATTATGCCTAGCTAGGGGCGTAAAACGATAGCGCTTGTTGGGAGGCAAACCCAATGAATAAAATTTATTTTTGTCTTTTTCTTTCTGTTCTTGAGTGTTTGCACAATTGTGCTACTGTTATGATTGTGTTTTTCATATTTTAGTTAGTGTTTGTGCCAAGCAAAGCCTTTGGGATCATGTTGGGTGATAGTTGATTTGATCTTGTTGAAAAACAGAAACTTTTCCGCCCAGTAAAACAATTTTAATTTTTAACAGAAGAGCGATAAAATCCAGATTTTCGTACACAATATTGATATACGAATTTCCCACGTTGTCCAAATTTTTCAGAATTTTTGGAATTACAGAAGTATTCAAAGTTTTCAGATTGCTACAAACTATTCTGTTTTTGACAGATTCTGTTTTTCTTTGTGATGTGTGCTTATTTTGATGAATCTATGGTTTGTATTGGAGGGTATAAGCCATGGTAATTTTGGAATACAGTAGATATAATGCAAAAATAAAATATGAATGGGTTTGCGATTGTACTTAGAGTAGTAATTTGCTTTGTTATACTAACGGATCTCACGAAGGTTTTGTTGAGTTTTGTGTGATTGAAATTTTCAAGTTTTGGTTGAGATCGTGATGGATGAAGGAATAAGGAGTAAGAAGAGCCTAATTTTGGGGATGCTCATGGAACCCCAAGTTATTATCCAAAGAGGAACAACCAACTAAGCTTGGGGATGCCCTGAGTGGCATCCCCTCTTTCTTCTAACGACCATCGGTATTTTACTTGGAGCTATATTTTTATTCGTCACATATCATGAGTTTTATTTGGAGCGTCTTGTATTATTTGAGTCTTTGGTTTTTTTGCTTTTTGTTTTGAGTCAAGTATCCTTGCTGAACACACCTATTTGAGAGAGCGAAAATTATACTATGATTTGTTAGAACTAGTTGACCTGTTGCGCCAAATGGCGCAGAGACCCGCTGAAGACATGCTATCAATGAAAATAGTTTCATGCTGCAAGGACCTTCTGCTAAATCATGCTATTTTTTTAAACATGTTTATTACATTGTGAAATAATAGTATGGAAAAAGGGAAATTGCATAATATGAATATGTTCAGTTTGAAAATATGCCCACTATGATGAGAGAGTAAAGTTGGCATGGTTGTATTTTTTGGCAATGGGTTTGGAAAAAGAAAATATTTGTGTGACATGAATAGGTTACTATAGGCTTGAGCAATCACATAGGACACAAACTGTAACTATTTTTATAAAAAAGAATAGACTTGTCCTTCAAAATATATACTTGAGAAGGTAAACATAGGTGACACAATAAAAAACAAGGTAAACATACGTGACACAATAAAGCCTGGTTTGATGAACTCTATCGCACACTTTGTGATGTTTGATGAATAAAGCTGCCCCTCAAAAAAAGTGACACAATAAAATGTACTTAATACATGATGAACATTTCTTAGAAATAGTGGTCAATTACATCATATAATTTGGTTCTGTACAAAAAAAGTTTCCTCTTTTGTGTATATATCCTAAACACCACCCCTTGCGATGAACTCTTTGTCTTTGTCCACAAATTTGGTTATTCCCCATCTAGCATGTCAGTTGCAGTCTCCTAAAGCATAGGAACAACACAAGTTAAAACAATCTGGTCAAACATACACTAAGAATATAATCATGGGCATTATCGACAGATTAAACCAAAGTTATAGTGCAGCAGGTTCTCTGTAAAGTCAAGTTACCATGTGGTTTTTACGAACCAATGGAGAAAAGCCGAAACACTGACCTAAGAATTAACCTGAGAAGGTCGTTCTTCAAGCTGACTCCTAGCAGAAGATGATGCATCTAAGTGAAGCTGCCTGGAGATTTCTTATATGTCCCTTGCTCTCTATTGCAACAGATAGTTGGAGTGGCATATAAGATAAGTATGAGGTACTGATAGAAGCTCACTCTCAAAAGGCACATTCAGTATGTGTATGTAATGATATTGATGCGTTATTAATTAAGTAACCTGAATAAGTTGTTGCATATTTCTTCTAGGGACAACTGTTTACATATTTCTTCTATATCCATTGCTCTCTGATGTAACAATTAGAATGGCAAATGAAGTAATTCTTAGGCATTGATATTACTGACTTACTTGTTCGCAGGCGTATACTGAAATCGAGAGCATAAAGGTAATATGTTATAGCATATATCTGTACTGTAAGTAACAAAATAGTCTCTTTCCTTTTTTCAAGATAACAGTCTACTTATCGATGCACTTAGGCTAACACGAACATAAGAAAACACCAATGAGTAATCATTTGGAAGGCAGCATGGCTGAGTCCTACACATGGCTAGTCAAGCCCTCTTGCCAAGCTGGAAAGTTTCTTACAAATGCAGAAATATCCATAAGATTGCATCTCTCCTGTTCTACTCAAATAATATTTTGTATATATCAGAGGTTTCAAAAGCTAGGTACCAGTTAACTCCTATTGTGTCTGTTTGTATATATAGCATTGGTTTGTTTTATTCTAGAGCCTTACTAACCAAATAAAGATCAAAATTTTGAAGTAAATTATATTCCTAGAAACCAAATAAGAACTACACTGAAAATATTTATGAATTACTACAACTATTCAGACCATTTTAGACTACTTTAGTATGAGACTGTAATCAAGAATAATGAATGTAGGTGATCTGATATCTTGTTCGAACAATAAAATAAATAAGGACATACAGGTAATGGATTTGACCAACAAAACCAAATACTTCTAGATCTGTACGAACTTCTAAAGAGCAGATAGAGTAATGATATGTTACAGGAATAAGCAAGCATGTCCGCTGACCATACATAGTAGCTGATTAGCGATGATGCACTCAATGCGAACCGGTGTTTCCATGCCTATCAGGATAAAGGTATTCTTTTCTGCAAGGATAAACATGGAAGTGGAGTGATCAAGCACACCAAAAAGAGTTTTCATGACTTAAAAATAATAAACAGAACATGGAAATAAGTGCTTTGAAACATAGAATTTTGGAACTGCACAAAAGATGCAGCTGAAGAGGACACCCCTAAATGAAAACATCAAGCTAAAAAATTAAGCTAGCAAACCAGTCCGACCTATTAGATATCCCACATGGACAGTAGCACCTACATATTGAAGCAACAAAATTAACAAAAAAATCCCCATATATGAACATCACAATCTGTGGGCATTAACTAAACACAAATTAAACCTAAAAGAAGAAATCAAATGATAAATCTTCTACAACATTAACACATGGGTGATAACATCACGAAAACAATGATCGTGTTCACACAAGAGAAATATCACCTTGTTCTTCTTCACCAAATTCTTCTGCTGGATTATTCCTCCACTTATTCTCAGATCGGCCAACATCGAATCAGAGGATGGAGCGCCTAACAGAGTAGAGCAGGGAAAATCTTTAGGTCTAGTAAAACATTAGCCAAGCGAGTACACAAATTCTTGTCCATTACCTTGAGGAATATGAGATCCAAAAATAATACACTGCGATAAGGTGACCATTATGACAATGTCCATGGACCTGCAAGCACCATTGAGTACAATCACAGGAAAAAAATCAAAAATACATTACAAAACAACAGGACATCATCACAATAATACCTTTAATCTAAGAGAATAAATGAATAATACTGAAGAAATAATGGAAGGAGAACAGAACTATAAAGCTTTTATTAATCGATGAGTAGCCTGGTTCACTTCCCAAATATAAATATGCAGAAATTGAGGGAGATGGACACCGATCAATTTGACATGCTGCGCTTTCTGCCAAACTAACAGACACAACCAGCCAATGTATTTTTAGCCAATCTGATTGTTAGCTGATCAACCAGAAAGAATAGACAATATAAACCATGCCAACATCAACATCAGCACACAAGCGCACAACCCATGGTATATGCAGACACCTAAACCAGAGACAAAAGTAGGCCTAGCGCTAGAAAACACACACACCAAAATTATACCAAGCAAAAGAAAGCACATACCATCACTTGCAGAGGCAACAGCATACGCAAAACTCATAAGAAATGCAAAGAAAGAAGCAAAGGAGCAGTGCATTACCAGAAGAAAGAAGCACAGCCAGGACGCCTCTGGTACTGGCGCATGGCCGTGGAAGCCAAGTGCGCGCACAGGGCAGCTCATCCCACTTGCCGGCCCTCATGTAGACCTCGGGGAGCTCGAGCACCTTGCGGAGCGGCACCTGCACCTCATGGCGGAGCCGGTTGCAGATGTGGTAGGCATAGAGCTTGTTGGGGATAGCGAGGTACTCGGCTCGAGTCGCGTGGGAAGACCCGGCGCGCGATGGCCTCGCAGAGCAGCGTCGCATGGTCGTACGACGAGCGCAGCGACAGGCACCACTTGGCGGCGAACACGATCTTGGCCGTGTCGCCCGCGTGCAGGTGCTCCTGGTCCGACTTGAGCATCCCGGCGAAGAGGTCGGCGACGCCGTCGTAGAGTTTGCGAAAGGCCTCGTCAGAGTCGTAGCGCGCGAGCATGGCCTGCGCGTGCTCCGCCTCCTTCTCGCGCCGGGCCTTGGCGGACTCAGCCGTGGCGGCGGCAAGGCCGTCGACGCAGCGCCGCTTGCCGCTCTTGCCACCGGGGCCGCCGCAGCAACGTCTTCCTAGTCCTTGCGCTCATCGCGGGGGTCGTGGAGGAAACGATAGAGGATCTCGGGGAGGTCCTTGAGGCAGCCGAACCTGGCGAAGCCGGCGAGGTTGGCGGCGAGCGTGCGCGGGTGGATGGCGTGCATCCAGAGAGCGGCGATGTAGAAGCCTTCCCTCTCCCCTTTCCTCTCTCTCTCCCTCTCATCTTCTTCCTTATCTCTCCCTCTCATCCTCTCTCTCTCCCGCAGATCTAATCGAGCGCCGCCGCCGTCACCCTTTGCCTGCAGGTCGCCGCGGCCGCCAGGGAAGCTCGCCTCCATGCCCACACCTCGGTCCCACGGGATCCGAGATGAGGAGGTTTGGGCGCGATTGACACTACAAAAAAATACACTTCCATGATGATACGTGTTTGTCACAGTAGGTCGCGTTTTTTGTCATGCATGTACATCCATGACGATTTTATGACAGAATCAAGATAGTCATTCCTATGCTGTCGTAGAAGTGTTCCATGATATTACCAAAATTATCATCACGGAAGTGTCCACTTCCATGATGATAAATCGCGCGTCACAGAAGTGCTTTCGTCAAGGGTGACCGACACGTGGCATCCACCGTAACGGAACGTCGTTAAGCTATTGGGTCGGGTTTTGGATCCGATAACCCGTAAACAGCCCCGACCAATGGGGATTTTCTACGTGTAAAATCATCATTGGCTGGAGGAGACACGTGTCAGGTCCGCGTTGGCACAGGTGTCACTCATCCAATGGGCGAGACGCGCCTATGATATGTTGACATGTGGACCGGCCCATCAAGTTTAAATGGGCTGGCCCAACTAAAGGCCCACAAGATTTTGCGGACCATAATGGGCTGGCCCAGCTAAAGGCCCACGAGATTTTGCGGACCATAATGGGCCGGCCTAGATAAAGGCCCACAAGATTTTGCGGGCCATAATGGGCCGGCCCAGGTAATGGCCCACAAGATTTTTGTGTGCCATAATGGGCCGGCCCAGGTAAAGGCCCACAAGATTCTTGCGGATCATAATGGGCCGGCCCAGCTAAAGGCCCACGAGATTTCGCCGACATTAATGGGCCGGCCTAGCTGTAGGCCCACAAGATTTTGAGGACCCTAGTAGGCCGGCCCATTAACTGGCTGCCATGTTTTGGGCCAAATGCCGGCCCATATTTGATCCAGTCCATTAATGGCCTACCACGCTCCGGGCCTAATAGTGGCCCATATGAGATCCGGCCCGTTAAAAGCCTACCACGATCTGGGCCAAATTACGGCCCAGATCAGGTCCAGCCCTTTAAGAGGCTTTAGGCTCAATTATGGCCCATATCAGATTCGGCCCGTCAACTGGACACTATGCTTTTGGGCCCACTTGCTAAAGGCCCACTTAGTAATTCGGCCTGATATTAGTTTTGTCCTGTTAAGGGCCCGTTTAACATTTCGGCCCTATATTAATTTCGGCCAGTTAAAAGCCCGTCATATAGTTGGGCCTAACTACAGCCCGGTTTGCATCCGGCCTACTCGCAGCCGATATCTGATTGGGCCAAACAAGGACCGAGACAATATTAACCTGTTAAAAGCCCGTGATTTGATTCGCACAATCATGGGTCGGGGTTCATTTCGGGCTGCTGCCGACCCGCGAGCTGTTCGGCACGTTTCAGGCCCAACCTACATCGTGATTGCATGACGACCCGATTATGTACCGTAATTTTACAGTTTGGCCGGTTTACTACGAAGACAGGATATATATACAGTAAAATAACTGCAGCATCGTGAATAAGAAAAAACCTAGACTATACAATAAAGAAATTACGGCATATTACATCCACTGGGCATCAAAGTTCACCAGTATGTTAATAAAGCACAAGCAGACGGCAGATTACATACACTGGGCATCAAAGATCGCCACCAGTGCAAATAAACACGCAGACAAAATAATATACAAAACCGACATCACTTCAATAGAGTTCAAGAAAGGATAGCCTTGCTGGGGAGCTGCAGCACAAGCAGCTGAGCAAGATAATGAGACTGCGCTTGTTCAACACTTATATCTTCCTCACTCTAAAAGATAAACAAGCAGACAAATGACAGGTTTTGCACATAAAAGTATCAGTGCTAACAATTCATCACATTTCTTACTGACGAATAAAGTGACACAGTTTAAAATTGCATTAACACAATATGGTATTGTTCAGGTCAAGACATGGCAGGAAATGACATTGTGAAGGAGTTGGCAGCTTCACGACACCACTGGATTACAGATCAAGAACTCATAAATACCTATGGTTAGTGTGTTGTCAATTTATACCATTTTAGATTGGCAAATAAAGAGACGGTTTAAATAATAGTAGAATGATATGACATTGTTCATAGTTAAGACATTGCAGAATATGACATTGTGCTGTAGTGGGTAGGTTCACCACACCACTGGATTACGGATGAAGAACAGAAGCATACATGCAGTGCAAAAGAAGATCACTTGCTCTGTATAGTTTAATTGACATGGTATGAAGAAGGAACTTGGTTGTACAACTAAAAACTTAAATTGAGAAAGGACAAACTTTTGTTTATGAACTACATAATAAACTTTAAACAAGAAATTTGATACAAACACTAAAAATAAACAGTTGTTGCAGTCATGCCTAACCAAATATATACAACAAAGATTGAAGGCTTGAGATGGACAAACTTACATTATTGGTGAAGACAGGCTCTATAAAGGCCTTGTCCATGCTGATGGGGGGGCAATTCAAGAAGTTTACCACAGAATCTTCTTCAAAAGCATTGCCTTTATTCTACATTTTGTTAAGAGTAAATATAGATGTGATAATATACGAAAAAATGGAGAATATTTAAGATAAGATGAAGAGTGATGCTACATAACCAAGTAGCTATAAATGTAAGTGCAGCGATACAGGCAAAAGGTACAGCCAAGAGCAATGCACAGCTAAACTTCTTCAGTACCAACCTTATGGTAAGAGTAAATATAGATCTGATGTGTAGAAAATGGAGGGCAAAGGAAAATAAGCTGCAGAGTGATGGTACATGAAAAACTATCTGTCATTATAAGTACACTAATAAAGGACAGCATGTACTTACAAGAACAATGCAGAGCTAAAAAAACATTGGCATTGGATATATTCTACACTAATGTAACCATTCATACAGATCAGATAATTTGGAGTGAACAATTGATAAGCAAGCTATCATGCATACTGTTGTCACATAATGAACCAGGTATGTATGCAAGTACAGCGATACAGGACAACTGGTACTAACAAGAGCAAAGCAGCGGGCAGCATATTTGCGATATCCTGTCGTTCTTGTCAAACCAGAATTCTTCTTCGAGCTAATTTCCTGCAAAAAATATCCGTAAGGCACATGCGGAAAAGTAGAAGTTCAAATTGTCATGTGATTTCATAGACAGTACCTCATCCTGGGAACGAGACCAGTGCATAACAAGGTTTTTCCATTCAATGTCTTCTAAATTTAGCACATGAGACTTCACCGGAAATTCGTTTATAGACTTGCCATCAAAGTGTGATTTCCTCAGGTAACACCGATACTGCTGCAATGCTTCCTTGAAAAGCACAAGCAAGCTTTGCTCGTCATGACTATCCAGATTGACCCTCGCCTAGTTACAACAATGTAATGTAAATCATTGATGTGTTCAATCAGCAGAAAACAGGAAAATAATAACCATGAGTAATAGCACTTACACGTAAGTTGGATAGGAAGATGTGAAAATGGTGTTTGTCTTCACAATAATCTTCCCATGATGGGAATATATGCACGTAGTCCCTAACAACATTGAAATAATTTTCTTTTAAACTGGGAATAAATGGAATGGGGTTCCAATCTACAGGAATTGGCCGGTTCTGCAGTTGGGATAGGTCTTCGGCTAGTGGACTTGTTGTACTTTTTGTTGGAGTGGGATTTTTCTGTGGTACAGCTGGTGCTATGGCAGATGAAATCGGTATACCTTTTGCTGGAGTGCAGGTCCTGTGTGGTGGGGCTAGTGGTGTGGCCAGTGAAGTATGGGTACAGTCTGCTGGAGTCGGTCCTATGTTTTGTGTCACTGGTTGTACATCCAATATAAGTGGGGTGCTGTCTGATTTCTCCGGCACCACCACGTTTTTCAAGGACTTTGCTAGTGCTCCTTCAGGTTCGGCAATCACCCTCTTCCTTTTTGATGTCTGATGCACAAGAACAGCATTTGAGTGGAAAAACATGGTATGATGACAGATGGAATATGTATTGATAATGGATGGGCATGGCATCTTGACATATATGATGAGTAAACTAAGCAGATGGCGGTGCAACAAAGTAGAAGAAATGCAATACAACATATGCAAGATACCCGCAATCAATTAAACATTGCCAAATTAGAATAGGCACCTTGATGGGTGAACAGGACAGGCCATCTGCCTTTGACTCCTCGAGGTTAGAATAGTCATTAGGATCATATTCTGAACAAGAATCAGCAGGTGGGGAGCGTATGAGTTTCATTGCATCCAGAATGGCACTCAATGCCTTGGTGCCAATTTTGTAAGGCATTGCAGTGTTTAGCTTCAAGAGTGGAGTGCTGCTAGTGCGACACAAAGCAGCTACGCAGATCATAGTGTAGATATAACGGGAAAACCTTAAGCATCAGAGTAAAATCAGCAAAGTGGAACTTGCTGGAATATATGTGCTAGTATTGCCGGTACGGCTAGAAAGGCTTCGGATACCAGCTCTCTTCAAGTGAAGGTGCGGTACTGTTAATATCAGTGTAACTCTCAAAGGCGACACAACTCCCGCATTTCCTTGCTATTCTTATAGGATTCAAGTGGGCAGGCCACTACAAATCCTATTCCTATGTTTACAAGATCTTACGAATCAAAGAGGCTCAAAGTGTCCATCACAACCGACCGTATAGACATCTACACTACAAATGTCCCTGCTCATCTTTAGTACAAGGAACATACTGTACTACTATCATACTCCCTCTGTTCCAAAATATAAGTCTTGGTAGAGATTTCCACTATGGATCACATACAGATGTATCCAGATACATTTTAGAGTGTAGATTCACTCATTTTGCTCCATATGTAGTCCATGGTGGAATCTATACAAAGACTTGTATTTAGGAACGGAGAGAGTGCATGTTAAATAAGAATGGAAGAGGAACATGGTAAAGAAGAAGAAGCAGATTTTGGATAATAAAATGTTGGTTGCGCAGTGCCCACACATGATGAACCAGAGCACATTAAGAATGCAACTCCCAGCTGTCTCTTGACCATTTCAGACGGTTGGATGAAGATCCTATGTCTCTTAACCCCTCTTCTTCCTCGTCTCTGATTCTTCCCATACAAAACACCGCACGGGCCGCCGGCCGGACCACCGGCCCCCACCGCCTGTGTTCCTCCGCCACCCCCACCCCCACCCCCGCCCCAACCCCCACCCGCGTCGAGTTTTCTTCCTTCGGCAAGGCCCCACAACCACCCGAGCCCCTTCGATCACACCGGCGAACTCCGGCGAGCTCTGAAAAATAGACTGACCCAATTTTGAAATTTAGTCTACTATGATTTAACTAGTGTGGAATATAAAAGGGGAAAACCATAAGCATTGGGAGTATAGTGTTGAGCGTGCCATGGCGGATCTGAAGGTGCAAACTGGACAAAGGCAACTTCGCAACCAAGACAAGAAATCAGAGTAAAGCAGTGGCGATCTATTTTCTTGCTGTGATAAATAAGTTGAGCAGATACGAAAGAGTACCGCCTCTGGTGCGGCGCCGTGTAGGCATCTGCTGAGAATTTGACGGTGTTGCGGTAGCGCTGGCTGTCAGCAGCGTGGAAGCAGATCTAGGAGGGTAGACGGTGGCGGCGGGGGGCAGTGGACAAGACGGTCATAGGAGCGGCGCCGGCAAGGTGGACGACGGCGGGGATGAAGCGAGAGGACGGGATGCAAGGATCCCGGTATGAAGCCATGGATGAGAGAGGTCGATCTCTTGTAATGGAAGGCGGCGTCGGGGTATCAGCTCCGGCATGGTGGAGGAGGACGGCGGTGGATGGGGTGGCGGATGGCGGCGGACGGAGGAGGGTGGTGTGGAGAGGGTGTTTTCGCGCCCATGGAGTACGAATGGGGAAAAGGGAGGTAGAGAGGAAGGGGGAACCATGTATTCAGGGTGCACTTGTCTCAAATGCGAGGAAATTTACAAACTTAGCCCCCGTTTCAAATTTCTACTACATCACAACAACATTAGTTGGTTGGGGATAGGACGGTAATCTCGCATACACCGAATATTTGCCGACGAGAGTTTGTTTTTGGCGCCTACCGTGTATGAATATGAATCGGGGAGGAAGTTGATTTCGGCCGAGGACACACTGTGTTTTGGCGCCCACCGTGAGTGAATCCGGGTGAGAGGCGGTTACGTCATGTTTGGGTGAAATTACAAACCTACCCCTATCAAAACCTATAGAAATCCAGCAGATAGGCTTTGCGTGGCAGGGATAGGCAGTAGTGATTTCCATCTCATAGATTCTGGTTTCGGGCGGTTACTGCGACTTTCCCCACTTCGTTCAAATTTTGCAGAGTGCACGTTTACCGTGCCAACTCAATTCGAATCCCGTTTGTATTCTATTTTTTCGGGCGGGGTCCAATTTCAATTGGAATTACATTCTATATACATCATTTTTTTATATATACTTTCAAAAGCACAACAAAGAATTCTGCTCCTTTATATGTATAATATGATTTACAAATACAACGATCTCGAAATCTTAAGGTTGAATTCGAAAAAATTTAACCAAATTATGTTCTACTAAAATGTATGGATCAGTAATATCTACATATTAAATAACATAGATGTGCGTGAATTCAAATGAGTATGCATGTTTGATAGATCAATTTTGGTTCGAGTATGGATTACATGTATCATCATCTCGAATTCAAATATTTGAATCCCTTTTTTGTTCACTCCTTTCACGCCCATCTCTCTCGCATGCATGCTCCTTCAGGTAGCTATCACTCTCTTTTCTCCAGCTCACCCGCATGCTCACTTCATGTTTCTCCTATCCTCGCAAACATGGTCTCTCGACGTCTCCCTTGAGAAGTGTCACACTCTCCGTATCATTATACATTACACAATTTTCATTATCTCTCACGTCTCTACTGTTCTATGGTATCACTCGGTACCTAAGATTTCTTTTTCACCGCCACACACACAGTCTCCACTCGTCTTTCACTTTGTATTTCTCTCTATGGGATTCTCTCACACACCTTATATGTCTCTACATATGACTCATACCACTAAAATTACTCTCTCTCTCCTGTAGACACAACATTTGTTGCGTTCTCCTTTTCGTCTCCATCCTAGACTGACATTATTCATTTGTTTACCGGTCAGACAACCCCGACTACCATCTCCTCTCTCTCTCTCTCACAGACACACACACACACACACAACTCCTGCTTCCACTCCCCTTCCCGACTACCGTCTCTCTCTCACACACACAAAACTCTCGCTTTCGCACCCCGACTCGTATTTCTCTCACAAACATTTATCGACTAGCTAGCCTCTAGATAGGTTTATACACCCGCACACTCGTGCTTCCACCATCGCATACATGTCTCTCTCCCGCTCCTTGTATCTATGTAGATTTTTCTTCCCTTCTTGAGACACGCCCTCTCGATCGTGCACACACACACTATCGCCTCATTTTAAGCTGATACCTATCGCACACACACTCCATGTGTCTTTGTCACACATGCACTCCGTCCTCCTCCACTCTCCCTCTCTCTCACACACACATGGGCTTTTTGCAACAACTAGCAAGATGCCCATGCGTTGCACGGAACATCAAGATGCATTTGTATGAGTAGTTTATCTTGTGGGGGAAAGGATGAACGAGGGAAGGCCTTATTTGCAAATGTGGAGAGGGGTGTGTGTATCTTCTTGCAAAATTGCCATAGTTTCCTTCCTATCCGTCAGATATAGATCGGACGGCCTATATTGCAGGATGGCAGGCACACGATCATCACCGATAATGCTTTTTATAAGAGTAGGGATAAAAAATAGAGTTGGCAATGATGGTGGGCCTGCCATCCTGCAATGTAGGTCATCCGATTTATATCTGACGGATAGGAAGGAAAATATGGCAATTTACCCGCACTCTTCACCACATTTGCAGATAAGGCCTTCCCTTGTTCATCCTTTTCTCCCACAAGATCTTGATGTTCCATGCAACGCACGGGCATCTTGCTAGTAAGAGTAGAAATTAGACATATACCACTTCTCGAATCTTGAAACCAACAACATTCCTCCCTTATCTCATCAAAACCGCCAAAGGAATATATTTTGAGTGAAACATAACATATTTTTAGTGATATACGTATTTCAAAACTAGACTTTTTTTCTATCAAATCAGTGAATATGTATTAATCTACTTTGATCGTGTGGCAACGCATTGGCACATTGCTAGTAGTTATTATAATTTTTTGGACACCAGACAAACGGTGGAGTACATATACGAAGGGAAGAGGCGCACGCACGCAGTCGGCCTCTCGCTGTCTCGCACACATGAGTGTTACGTAAAGGCGACGTTAACAAATAAACCCTAAAACCCTAGGTGCACGATTGCTGCATTCGCGGGTACCGGGTACATGGTGGAGCACCTTTGTAGGAATAGTCAGCTCGCGTGATAATTTGATCCATAGGAGTTGATGGTCGGGACCACACGTGAACGACTTGGAGCGCGGTGGCTCGCCAGTTGCCACAGATCGAGTAGCCACGTTTAAAATATCGTTTTTTAGCGGGGTTAAGAGTTCCGATTTTCAATGGCGCGTTATAAGTAATAAGTAGTTTTTAGAACGATTGGTATGGAGCGAAAATGGAGTTCATAGTACTACATACCTCCTTGGCGTATGGTTGTATGGTTTTTTGCGATGGAGGTTGTATGGGTTTATGTTGCGAGATGTTGAACCTGGTAGTTCTAGGGCAAATACTATGGTTTAGATTTAGATGCTGGTTTTCAGTAATGAAAATCGGAAGGGGAAACCCTTCTTTGATTAAAAAACTACTACCTCCATTCTGGTTTACTAGTCCCCATCGTACTTTGGGTCAAAGTTTGTCCACGAATTTTACTTGTAAAATGTGAATGGAAAACGAGATGCATGCATGAACACTAGTTACTCTAACCCCCCTCTCTTCTTTAGTTCTTTGCCACATCAGCATGTTTCCTATTCCCGTGTGCATGATACCAGCTAAGATGCCACCATTATGGCCAGCCTTAATCATCGCGTGCAATAATTTAGTGCACCTTGAAATATGAACATGTGTGGGGCGTGTATGTTTTTAATGACTTGAGACTACACCTAGCCCGGCATGCAAGATGACTTATTATGCACCGTTCCCCATACCTGCAGGAAGCCCGTTCGTCTCCAAATCTTTTCCTCTCCATGTGTGGAAACAATATGCCTGCCAAACTCTCCTTCTCCCTCCGGCGGTCCCACCACTCCACCCCGTGTGAAAAAATCTGCATGCATGACTCTCCTCCCCCCCCATGCTCGTCCAATGCGTTGTGACCAGCAATATTTCCACCCCTTCGCTCCCCCGTAATTTACTCCAACAAATATGCCCACGTAGCTGTTACTTAACTGCATGTGCATTGGCTCACTAACATATGGGCCCAACAGGGGTCTGGCCCACATGTCAGTGATGCAACTGGACCTGCAGTTAAGTCAGTGCAGCTCAGTCCATATCTTACGTAGGTGTGCCATTGCTCGCTATAAATACTACGCCTCCCACGACATCGCTATCTCCTCCCCCTCATGTTCACGTCCATCGCTATCTCCTCCCCTCCCTCTCACGTCGACCACCATGGCATCGCCCCTCCCAAGCCCTAGGAGCCCCTCGCTGCACCACGCGGACGGTCACGCGTCACCGTTCCGTTCCTCGCCGCCACTAGTCGAGGAGGATGCGTCGGTGTTCCGCTCCTCGCCGCTACGCGACGCGTCGCCGTTCCGTTCCTCACCGCCACTAGTCAAGGAGGACGCGTCGGTGTTCCGCTCCTCGCCGCGACGCGACGCGTCACCATTCCGTTCCTCGCCGCCACTAGTCGAGGAGGACGCGTCGGTGTTCCGCTCCTCGCCGCGACGCGTCGAGGTGGACACGTCGGCATTCCCAATCTCGCCAGCACGCGCGCCGGAGGACGCGTCGGCTCCCCACTACGAGGAGAACACCGCGCCGCCCGCCGAGCCCCCCAGCCTTGAGGAGCTTTGGAAAGAAATGGATGTTGCCTTGTAGGAGGCTTTGCCTCCAGTAGAGCGCGCCAAAATAGAGGCGGAGAAGAAGGCCGAGGAAGAGAAGCGCACCATGAAACAAGCTGCCTGGGAGGCCTATGTCGCGTCCGAGAGAGTCAGGCGATTGGCTCTTTGGCAGAAGGCTCGTGCGAGGGTCGTGAGGGTGGCGGAGGACGCCCGTGCCGACGCCCTGAGTGCAGTCGGGCCCAAGCACCTCATCTACGCTTGGCGATACGTGGATCGGGTGCACGCTTCCAGCGAGGAGGAGTACCTGTTGGCGCCGGATCACCACACCAGTGAGATCGCGCTCGCCCACCGGCAAGCCGCCAATCAGCACCTCGCGAGTTGCAAGGCTGAGGAAGAGGCGTTGTGTCGGCACGCTGGGAAACGGCCGCGCACCAAGGCACTCGTGGCGCGCCGCAAGCGCTCCTCCGAGCGCCGTGGCTTTTAGGAGGAGTATAATTTTTGTTTCGTAAGGCGATCTCATTAGTTTTAGGACGCAAATGATAAATCCCGAACGTTCAGGAATTTTTAGCGTCCTTAATTAAGTATGTAAAAGGGAAAGTTTGGAAACCTTGTGTATTCGTACGCATTTTGCAAGTACGTGCATATAGCACAAACTTTGCTATATACTATCGCACTACACGTCTCTCTCGATATATGCTTGCAGACTGTGCTACTCCCTCCGTCCAGGTCAATAAGTCATCTTTGGTTGTGCACTGTGACCAAGAAGGAGGGAAGACTTATACACCTAGACAGAGGGAGTACTACTATTACTTATGTACGTGCAAATGCATGTTTTAACATTACGATGCAGTTTTTGTAAAAGTAGAAAAACAACACTAGTCAAGCTTGTGAAACAATTCAATGCAAAACAAATGCAAAAATGCTCGTTTGATTGTTTACTTTTAGCTTCCTTCTATGTGGTTATTTCTCTGTCGTACTTTGTACGGAGTATCTCACTGGTTGGAAAGGCATGCAAATTCCCAAACCGCTTCCTACACCCTGTATCGAATTTTTTGCCTAACAAGTTGTGTCGTGCAATTGGAATTCCAACTTGAGTACTACTACTAGTAGGAGTACCAGGGGCCAGTTCTTTTAGGCTTCTAGATTAGTAATACCATAACTACTACCTCCATCCTGGTTTATTGGTCCCTGAGGGAGTCCTGGATTAGGGGGTCTCTAGACAGCCGGACTATATCCTTTGGCTGGACTGTTGGACTATGAAGATACGAGATTGAAGACTTCGTCCCATGTCCGGATGGGACTCTCCTTGGCATGGAAGGCAAGCTAGGTAATACGGATATGTATATCTCCTCCTTTGTAACCGACCTTGTGTAACCCTAGCCCCCTCCGGTGTCTATATAAACCGGAGGGTTTTAGTCCGTAGGACAACATACAATCATACCATAGGCTAGCTTCTAGGGTTTAGCCTCCCCGATCTCGTGGTAGATCAAATCTTGTACTACTCATATTATCAAGAATAATCAAGCAGGACATAGGGTTTTACCTCCATCAAGAGGGCCCGAACCTGGGTAAAACATCGTGTCCCCTGCCTCCTGTTACCATCCGCCTTACACGCACAATTCGGGACCCCCTACCCAAGATCCGCCGGTTTTGACACTGACATTGGTGCTTTCATTGAGAGTTCCTCTGTGTCGTCATCATTAGGCTTGATGGCTCCTTCAATCATCGATAGCGATGCAGTCCAGGATGAGACTTTTCTCCCCGGACAGATCTTTGTATTTTCGGCTGCTTCGCACTATGGGCCAACTCGCTTGGCCATCTAGAGCAGATCGAGAGTTACGCCCCTGGCCACCAGGTCAGGTTTGGAAGCTTAAACTACACGGCCGATATCCGCGGAGACTTGATCTTTGACGGATTCGAGCCCCTGCCTAGTGCGCCACACGGTCACGATGAGCATGATTTAGCTCTACCATCGGACAATGTTCAAAAGATCGCGTCGGCAACCGCTCCGACCCTCAATTCAGAGCCAGTTGTGCCACCCATGGACGGGTGGATAGACCCCGCCACGGAGGCCGTATCCTCAGCGGCGATCGAGCCGAGTATTGACCTTACCCTTCACGAGAGCCATGATGCCAAGCTGCCGGATCCTTCCCCGGCCACGGACTCCGAACCGCCTGCGCCCATGCCTATCGAATCTGACTGGGCACCGATCATGGAGTTTACCTCTGTGGATATCTTTCAGCACTCGCCCTTCGGCGACATACTGAACTCATTAAGGTCTCTCTCCTTGTTAGGAGAGTCCTGGCCGAACTATGTCCGGCAGGATTGGGATGCGGATGAAGAAGAAATTCGCCGCCTACCCACCACCCACTTAGTAGCCACTATCGACGATTTGACCGACATGCTCGACTTCGACTCCGAAGACATCGACGACATGGACGACGATGCTGGAGGCGAATAAGAACCACTGCCCACAGGGCACTGGACAGCCACCTCGTCATATGACATATATATGGTGGACACACCCAAAGAAGGCAATGGCGACGGGACAACGGAGGATGACCCCTCCAAGAAGCAACCCAAGCGCCGACGTCACCGGCACCGCTCTAAGTCTCGCCAAAGCAAAAGCGGTGACACCGGCACAAGAGATAATAGCACTCCGGACAGTGCCGAAGATGACAACAATCCCCTCTAGCAAGATTTAGGGCAGGAGGATGGAGAAGCCAGCCCTCCCAAGAGAGCGGCAGATGGAGAGGCGGAGGATGATAATTACATGCCTTCCTCCGAAGACGAGGCAAGCCTCGACGATGACGAATTCGTCGTGCCTGAGGATCCCGTCGAACAAGAGCGCTTCAAGCGCCGGCTTATAGCCACGGCAAATAGCCTTAAGAAAAAGCAACAACAGCTTCAAGCTGATCAAGATTTGCTAGCCAACAGACGGACTGAAGTCCTTGCGGCTGAGGAATATAAACTCGAACGCCCCTCCAAGAGTTACCCAAAGCACAGGTTGCTACCCCAATTGGAGGAGGAAGCACCAAAACCTACATCTCTAGCGTATGACGCGGCTGATCGGCCACCTCGTGGCCGCGACAAAGAGGCATTTCAGCCAAAAGCTCAGCCCGCACTCCGACGCCACTCAAACAAAAATGTCAAGGCATGGGGAAATACGCCAGACCTGTGAGACATATTGGAGGACAAAGCAAAACACACAAGATCGATCTACGGATCACGAGGGCGCGCCACTATGCGAGACGATAACCATCATGCCGGATACAGTAAAAGTAAATCCGGCCGGGCCGAACACAACGGACAAGACTCATTTGAGCTGCGTCGTGATATAGCCCAGTACAGAGGCGCCGCACACCCCCTATGGTTCACAGACGAAGTAATGGATCACCAAATCCCAGAGGGTTTCAAACCCATAAATATCGAATCATATGACGGCACAAGAGATCCTGCGGTATGGATCGAGGACTTCCTCCTGCACATCCACATGGCCCGCGGTGATGATCTACACGCCATCAAATACCTCCCACTCAAACTCAAAGGACCAGCTCGACATTGGCTCAACAGCTTGCCAACATAGTCCATTGGCTGTTGGGAAGATCTGGAAGCCGCATTCCTCAACAACTTACAGGGCACTTATGTGCGACCACCAGAAGCCGATGACTTGAGCCACATAATTCAGCAGCCAGAGGAATCGGCCAGGAAATTCTGGACACGGTTCCTGACAAAGAAAAATCAAATCGTCGACTGTCCGGATGCAGAGGCCCGAGTAGCTTTTAAGCACAACATCCGCGATGAGTGGCTCGCCCGGCACCTTGGCCAGGAAAAGCCGAAATCTATGGCAGCCCTCACGACACTCATAACCCACTTTTGTGCGGGAGAGGACAGCTGGCTGGCTCGCAGTAATAACATATCAAAGAACCATGGTACTTTGGATACCAAGGATGGCAATGGCAGGTCACGTCGCAACAAACACAAGCACCGCATCAACAACGACAATACCGAGGATACGGCAGTCAATGTCGGATTCAAAGGCTCTAAACCCGGTCAGCGGAAAAGCCATTCAAAAGAAGCACTCCGGGCCCGTCCAGTTTGGACCGTATACTCGATCGCTCGTGTCAAATACACGGCACCCACAACAAGCCAGCCAACCACACCAACAGGGATTGTTGGGTGTTCAAGCAGGCCGGCAAGTTAAATGCCGAAAACAAAGATAAGGGGTCACATGGCGATGACAAGGAGGAGCCCCGGCAGCCGAACACCGGAGGACAGAAGAGGTTCCCCCCACAAGTGCGGACGGTGAACATGATATACGCAACCCACATCCCCAAGAGGGAGCAGAAGCGTGCGCTAAGGGACATATATGTGTTGGAGCCAGTCGCCCCAAAGTTCAACCCATGGTCCTCCTGTCCGATCACCTTCGATCGCAGGGACCACCCCACTAGTATCCGTCATGGCGGATTCGCCGCACTGGTCCTAGACCCAATCATCGATGGATTTCACCTCACTCGAGTCCTTATGGACGGCGGCAGCAGCCTAAACCTGCTTTATCAGGACACAGTGCGCAAAATGGGTATAGACCCCTCAAGGATCAAACCCACGAAAACGACCTTCAAAGGCGTCATACCAGGTGTAGAGGCCCATTGCACAGGCTCAGTCACATTGGAAGTGGTCTTCGGATCCCCGGATAACTTCCAAAGCGAGGAGTTAATCTTCGATATAGTCCCGTTCCGCAGTGGCTATCATGCACTACTCGGGCGAACCGCATTTGTGAGATTCAATGCGGTACCGCATTATGCATACCTCAAGCTCAAGATGCCAGGACCTCGGGGGGTCATCACAGTCAATGGAAACACAGAGCGCTCTCTCCGCACGGAGGAGCAAACTGCGGCCCTTGCAGCAGAAGCGCAAAGCAACCTCTTAAGGCAATCCACCAGTTCGGCAATTAAGGACCCGAACACCTTCAAGCGCGCCCGGAGTAATCGGCAACAAGACCGTCTGGCACGTTCTGAGCTCGCATAGCAATGTGGCCCCCACCCCAGTCCCAGCCAAACGGCAAAATCCGTGCCACACGTACATAATTACGCATTGAAAATACCATGGGCACAGGTGGGGAGGGGGGCACGACTATGGCACGCCCCAAGACGCGGCTTAACCGCATTAGGGGCTTCCCGCTTTGTCATTTTTCTCTCTTTCAGGACTTTAATCTCTGGAAACCCTGTCCAGCAGTATGATTGTCGGACACATGATGCAACAACCAAGGAGGTAGAAAGCTATGTCGCACCATGGAACTCCCACGTGGCCTCTGATAACGAGTGAAATACTTGCTTTAAATACCATTCCTCAGGTTTCCCTTGGAGGGGGCATGCCAAATAGTCCTACTTTCTGCTTATCGCATTACTTGTATCATTCTGCTTTGACGCACCTTATTGAATAAACAATGCATAGCACTAGACTATTATCGCATTCTCTATTCTTCTTTATATATATATATACATATATATATAGGACAGCACTATTCTAATCCCGGGATTAGGATAGTTATTTGGATCACAGCAGGCCCTATATAGGGCCCGATGGGTCCGTTCCCGAACTCCCGAACCGGGCAGCGACAACAAAAAGAAAAAGAAAAAAAAATACCAGCCCACCTCCTCTGATCTCGATCCACCACCTCCCCCGATCCCGATCCAGCACCTCCCGCACTTCCCGCAGCAACTGTCCCACCTCCTGCGCGCCGTCGCCTGCTCCCCTGTGCCGCGCGCCGCCAGGTGAACCACGCCACCGCGTGCCGCCCAGCCACCACAGCGCGTCCGGTCAACGCCCGCAACCGCTGCCTCCCTCCCTGGCTCGCGTCACCGCCGGGCTCCGACCACCAAGTGCGTCACCGCTGCCCCTACGACCATCGCCGCCGCCGCCAGGCACTGACCTCCAATCATGCCGCCGGCGCGTCCTCCCTGCCCCTGCTTCAACTTCAGTAGCGAAGTCCCTCCCATTGCGTCCATCGCGGCACTGGCTCTTCATCCCCCATGCCACCGGCACCCTCGGCCCCTGCCACCAGGACTGGCCTCCCCGATGCTGCATCTTCCCTCGGCCTCCTACTTCATGGGCAACGCCTCGCCCCTCACAAACTACGCCACCCTGTTTGCCACCTCTGTCAGAGGCTAGCCACAACGGAGGGTCCGTGCTCCAGCGATTGGAGCAGAGGTGCTGCTTCAGCTGACGTCCGTCCCTATCGCTGCTCATAGGTGATACCGGCCTTCTCTGGTTGACTGGACAGGACTTCCGCGCTCGTCCCATGGCTCCAGGTTGCTTCCCATTGCTGGTGTAAAAGTTATGCACTTACTAAATAATAGATTTTGTTTTCTTGATGGAATGGTTTTGCAACAAAGTGGGCAGCAAATTTCGTGTTTTCTTTGAGTAAAATTGCAGCCTTAATCAGCCATTGTGAGTATTAGTTGGCAGCTTCACATGAAGTGGTGCGCCTCTATTCCAGACTTCTTGGTGATGTGCTTAAAGATCACAAACCTCAACTTCCATGGAAAACCGATGTGCGTGTGTACGTGAGAAAAAAGTCTGTACAGATAAGTTCATGTATTACTTCCAGGAAAGTTCATGTATTACTAAGTGTGTACACATGATTTCTCACTCCACATGTGTGTGTATGACTGTATGTCTGTTTGTGTGTGTTCCTCCAGATCTACTTTAGCATTGACCAAATGAACAAGGTTTCACCAGCAAGGGAAGCAACATTCACCAGCAAGTGACTCTGCCTAGACCCCTCTCTTTTTATGCCATTCACCCGTTTTTTGAAAATGTCAACAAAAGGGCTGGACATTTTTCTTCATGTATTTCTCAAAAATGGATGAGAATGGTTGCGGTACTGTGCAAGTATTTTTGTTTTTTCAATTTTTTTATTTGAAGTTCAAAGTGAATTGTTGAAGAAGGTTAACTCTATATGGACATCAAGTTGTTGTTTTATGCTTCTGTTTTAAAAATCAATAAAATATTTAATTAAACATAAAAATGTGAAGTTCAACTAAAAATAACACAGAAGTTCAAAGTATGTTAAAACCTAGGATTTACAAGTTCAAAAAACAAAAAACAACAACATCTTTTTGGCGTTTTAAAAAAACCCAAAGTTTTCTTGTTACTAAAGAATAAAACTAAGAAGTTCAAATTAAAATAATGGAGCAGCTCAATGTATACAAAACCTCAAATTCTTCTCGTTTCTAGAACAAAAATTAAATTCAAAAAAGTTGTTCGATGCTTTCTTAGAAAAGTCAATTTTTTCTTCTATAAAAATGGAACTACTAAGTTCAAATTAAAATAGCAGAGAAGTACGGAGTTTAGAAAATAGCAGCACATGAAAAACAGAGTGAAGTTCAAAAAGAACTGCTCTAGAAGTTCTACCTCTTCATGCAGTGCATCTTCGGATACTCGGTTTTTGTGATGAAGACAGAATGCATGATCTCAGAAGTTCAGATTGATAACTGCGAGAAGTTCACGTACTACACGGTGTGCATTCTGTATTAAAAAAAGAATGAAAAAGGAAAGGCTAAAATTTTTGTTGCTAGAAGTTAAGTGATCTACCCGAGAAAGTTCAAAAATTCTTGTGAGAGAGGTTGAACAAAAATACGTGACAAAAGTTAAAGGTGAAAACAGCGGGAAGTTCAACTACTACTCAGAATGCATTTCAGATAAGAATATAAGCACATAAAACTAAAAGCTTCAAAGGTTTGTTGCAAGAAGTTCACGTGCTCCTCCCGGTGAAGCTCGATATCTCTAGTGCGAGACGTCCAACCTTCAATTACATGTTAAAAACAAGGAAAAACTATGTTTTTTGTGTTTTAAAATAATTCTCTCAAACCAGAGAGAAGTTCAAAAGTGATAACAACTGGAAGTTCACATACTACATGGTGTGTATTTCATATAAGAAATATACAATAAAGTGAAACAGAGTGAAGTTCAAAACAGACATGCCACAGAAGTTCACCTACTTCATGCAATGCGAAAAACAACACGTCAAAAAACAGAGTGAAGTTCAAACAGACATGCCCCAGAAGTTCAACTACTTCACGCAGTGCATTTCCGTTCGCGATGAACGCAGAAATCATGATCTCGCCATTTTCTTATTTACCTTAAAACTACAGGAATATCATTTGTGTAAGTTTCAAGTCCTCGGTCAGAGAAAGTTAAAAAAATTTATTGTGAGAGGGGTTTGTACAAAAGGAGTAGCATTTGTGTAACACTAACGAATGGATGAGAAAATTACAAACAAAAATACGTCAAAGAAGTTCAACATGAAAACAGCATGAAGTTCAACTACTATGCTGAATGAATTTCAGATGAAAAACTTTTAAAATCATCACGAGTATGAAAAAACGATCAACGCGGGAAAGTTATGTGCTTACAGCAGCTTTCCACTGGTATATCACTTGCTCAATTCCGGTGAGTGGATGGAGAGTCACGAGTAGTGGATGGAGACCTACGAGCAAAAAAATCACGTGAAAACAGAGTGAAGTTCAGGTACACGCGCCGAGAAGTTCAGGTTCTTCATGTGGTGCATTTTCGAAGAATCTGTTTCGCGATAAAGGCAAAACGCATGATCCCGCCGTTTTCAAAATTACTTGAAAACGGCTAGGAATCAGAGAAAACCATCAACAAGAAAAAGTTTCGCATTTTCCGTAGCTTTTCAGTGGTATATTATTCGCCCCATTCTAAAAATTTTTGTAGGAATTACGGCGGAAATACGTTTTTTGCCATTTTCGAAACTGACTTAAAACCGTAAAGAATTTGGAGAAACAATACATACCAAAAAGTTTCACATTCGTTCAAGCTTTCCAACGCCATATCATTTGCTGCATTCGGACGCATGGTTAAAAAATTAGCTCGAAAATACGAACTCGGTAGGACTTGGACCATTTTCTAAATTACTCTTAAACCATTCAAAATTAGAAAAAAAAAACTTTCAAGATGAAAAAGTAGTGCATTTTCATAAGCTTTCCAACGTCGTATCATATGCCTCCATTGGATTAGCCGTTTAGAAATGACATCGAAAAAACGAACTCAGCTGTTTGGTTTATGAAATTTTACGTTTTTTCAAATTACTCTTTAACCATAGGGAATTAGAGAAAACTTTCAACATGTGGAAGGAGCAGTTTTGCAGCAGCTTTCCAACGCCATATTATATGCCTCATTCTGATAAACGGTTTAGAAATGCGATGGAAAATACGATTCACATTTTTTGTGCGAAGAAAAAACGGTTTTCAAAACTGCTCTTAAACCGCTTATATTTTGCCAAAAATTTAAGTTGGGTCATGATATTGGTGTCCATAGCTTTCCAACGGTATATCACAAGCCCCATTTGGCAATGTTGGCGGAAGTTCAACCTAGTTCATAGGGAAGTTCAATGTACTACTAGCGGGGCAGGTCAGGTTGTGATCAGAATATTATTCTGATCCCGTGATCAGAATAGTGTTTATATATATATGTTCATTCATGACATTCAGCACCCGTATAGTCTGGTACAGCCAATACGTTAGGGGCTTAAGCATACCCCATAATACGGCGTGAGAAGTCTGAACACATTCGACAGTGCGGCACCCCGAACTTATAGCATTATATGCATCAGCTCCGAATCATGTCTTGGGTCAATAGTTGGGTTTGCCCGGCTCCCATGTTTTGGTACCTTACATTCCGCTATATCGGCTAAGGTAGCACTGGGAGAACTACTACGATTGTGCCCCGGTTCAGATGGGCTAAGCACCTCAGTAGAGAAAGCTAAAACTAACTGTCATAGTAAGGCAAGAGATGGTCGCTGTTCGAGAGGTCTCGAGTCCCTAAAGACGTATGCCGCTTAGAGCGAGCAGCCGGCTTTGTCCGGCTTAAGGCATGTATAGCGCCCCGAATTCGGCCTTCCGAATACTAGGGGCTTCGCCAAAATTTAAAATTATAGAATTCTATGGCTAAGTGAGAGTGATAAAGCATTATAGTCCGGTTGCCTTGTTCGTTGTGCTGAGCACCTCCCTCGAAGGACCCAACAATGGGAAAAAGAGTGCTCGGGTTTATCCCGAACACCCCAGCACTCGTGGCATGGGGCAGAAGCCGATGACTGGCCATCTCTCAGATTTGATAAACAGCCGCACAGAAGGTAATATTTTAAATTCAAACAAGCGTTGCATAGCGCATATGAACAATTTTTCATATTACAGGATCACACGAGCAAGTTCATTCAAAAATTACATCCTTCGCACACTCGTTCGCCACAAGACGGGCACCCTTCAGGACACCCTCATAATACATTTCGGGGTGGCGATGCTCCTTGCCCTGCGGCGGCCCCTCCTTCACCATCTTCTCAGCGTCCATCTTGGCCCAGTGCACCTTTGCACAGGCAAAAGCCCGGCGGGCACCTTCGATACAGACGGACCGCTTGATGACTTCCATCCGTGGGCAGGCATCCACAAGCCGCCTCACCAGGCCGAAGTAGCTGTTGGGAAGGGAGTCGCCAGGCCACATCCAGACTATAAAACACTTCATGGCCTGTTCGGCCACCTTGTGCAGCTCGACCAGTTGCTTCAGCTGGTCGCTCATAGGCATCGGGTGTTCGGTCCCAGTATACTGAGACCAGAACAACTTCTCCGGCGAGCTTCCCTCCTCGGCCTGGTAATATTTCGCAGCATCCGACACGCTGCGGGGCAAATCTGCGAATGCTCCTAGATAAGTAACAAGTAAGTAACAAGTAATTTACTTTCACATGCTTGCTTTGAATGCCTTACCCGCCGCTATCTTCCTCATCGCCTCAATCTCCTGGAGGGCCTTTTGGGCTTCGTCCTTGGCACTCTTTGTGCTCTCGAGGGCCGCGGCAAGCTCGGACTCTCACGTCTTTGAGTCAAGCTCCAAATCCTCGTGCTTCTTCACGAGAGCCTGGAGCTCTTGCTGCACCTCGCCCACCCGTGCCTCTTGCTTTTCCCGCTCGGTGCGCTCCTTGGCTACTTTGTTTTCGGCCTCGGACAGCGCTTGCTTCAGGGTCGCCACTTCGGTCGTGGCCCCTGGCACATTCATGATGATCTTGTCATTTCGCAACCACATTTTCTTTTATATGTAGACAAGGTATTACTTAACTTTGTTCTCCTCGAGCTGCCTCTTGGCAAGGCCGACCTCTTTCTCGGACCCCTCGAGGTCCTGCTTCAGTGCGGCGACCTCCGCAGTCAGTGCGGCAGAGGTCAGCAGCGAAGCCTGCATACGCATACAGACATACTTATATTAGACTCCTGCAGATATTATTTGATCCTCTATTCGGCTTTTCTTTGTGAACACCAAACAGAGAATCAGGGGCTACTGTCTATGCGGTAATATTTTCCTATATTTTAAATACTTACCTCAAAGCCTGTTAGAAGGCTGGCACAGGCTTCAGTCAGTCTGCTCTTGGCAGACTGAACCTTCTTGATCACCGCACTCATAATAGTGCGGTGCTCTTCGTCGATGGAAGCACCGCGAAGCGCTCCCAGCAGGTTGTCCGGTGCCTCTGGATGGACAGAGGTCATCGGCACGGGCGGCTTGCCCCTTTTGGAAGGGGGCCGCCTGCCCGAGTCTGGAACCACTGGAGGTTCCGGCGCGGTGTTCGGCTGAGAGCCAAACTTGGAGCCCCCGGGAGCCTTGCTCCCTTTGCTCCTGGAGTCCGGAAGGTCGCCTTGAGGCGCCTCCAGGACTGTCTCCCCCCGGCTCGGCGCCCCTTGAGACAACACCTCAGCATTGTCTGTAGGGCAAGGAGAGGAGGCGGTTGGAAGTGTATCACTATTCATGTCCAACGAGTCCAAGGAACCGTCCGACGATGATACATCGATACGGGCTTGGGGCGGACTTCATAATCATATTCGACGTTAGGAGAAGCAGTGCGACAAAGGTATGCTATGAGTTACTCTGGTATCCGAATAATTACGACTTCGCCAGGGGCTTGGCCCTGAGCAGCCACTCGTCTTCGTCGTCGGCGGCGGCGGTGGAGCAGTCCGGAAGGAGAGTCCTTCCCTTCTTGGACCCTTCGGCCTCCCCGGTTGGGGCGGCCTTCCTTTTCTTGTCTCCCCCGGCTGGAGGGGGAGAATCTTCATCTTCCTTCTCCTCGTTTTCACGGGAGGAATGCGTCTCAGTGTCATCAGACGATGAGTCCGATATCACCTGGCGCCGGGAACTCTTTCGGGTTCCCTTGGCCTTCTTCTTGGTCTTCTCCGGCACCTCATAAGGGGCCGGAGTCCGCATCTCCGTCAGGAGAGCATCCACAATGTCTTCAGGCAGAGGGGCCGGACAGTTAATCTGCTCCCATGTCTCCACCCAGTCCTGTCAAAGGCATGGGAGCTCAGACCCCGCACATGGTTAAGCTATGGGAAATAAATATCCTACCAGATGTACATAACTTACCGAATTCGCAGGGCGCTTCGCGCTTAGCCCGCGGTCCTCGGTAAGAGAAGGAGGGACCTCGGCGCCCTTGAATAGCACCCTCCAGACGTCCTTATGCGGTGTGTCAAAGAGCTCGTGTAGAGTCTGGTGCTGGGCCGGGTCGAACTCCCATAAGTTGAAATCCCGTTGTTGACACGGGAGGATCCGGCAGAAGAGCATGACCTGGACTATGTTGACAAGCTTGAGTTTCTTGCTTATCATGTTCCGGATACACTTTTGGAGTCCGTCCAGCTCCACCGATGAACCCCAGGACAGGCCCTTCTCCTTCCAGGAAGTGAGCCGCGTGGGGATTCCAGATCGAAACTCGGGGGCCGCCACCTAGTTCGTGTCGCGCGGCTCAGTGATGTAGAACCACCTCGATTGCCACCCCTTTATGGTCTCCACGAAGGAGCCCTCGAGCCATATAATGTTGGGCATTTTTCCCACCATGGCTCCGCCGCATTCCGCTTGTTGGCCGCCCACCACCTTCGGCTTGATATTGAAGGTCTTCAGCCACAGGCCGAAGTGGGGCCGAATGCGGAGGAAAGCCTCGCACACGACGATGAACGCCGAGATATTGAGGATGAAATTCGGGGCCAGATCATGAAAGTCCAGCCCGTAATAGAACATGAGGCCGTGGACGAATGGATGGAGGGGAAACCCCAGTCCGCAGACGAAGTGGGGGAGGAAAACCACCCTTTCGTGAGGTTCCGGGGTAGGGACGACCTGCCCCGCGGCTGGCAGCCGGTGCGCGATATCCGCAGCTAAGTATCCGGCCCCATGCAGTTTTTTGATGTGCCCCTCCGTGACGAAGGAGGCCATCCACTTGCCTCCCGCTCCGGACATGTTTGGAGAGAGTCGAGGAGAAGGATGTGGACTTGGGCGTTGGAGCTCGAGTGCGCGAGAATGGATGAGCAAGGAGGAAGAAGGCATGAGTGGAAAAAGGTGAGACCTTATCCCTTTATAAGGGCGGACGAAACTATGCCCCCACACTAGCCTGGTAAAACTCGCTTATCCCCCAAGCGCCGTAATTGGTGGCGCGGTTGGGTTACCCACGCCCGTATTGATGAGAATCTCGTAATAAGGGGAACACGATCTCTGCTTCGACAAGACGTGTCAAAAAACCGCCTCGCGTTATGTGCGGGGCTAGTTAAAGAAAAACGGTTCGAATAATTACCAGGCAATGGCGTGATGTCATGCTGCCAAAATGTGTTAGCGGATTAGATTTGTGGAAATATTATTCTCTCTACAGTGGTATGTGGAACTTATTTTGCAGGGTCGGACACTATCCTTGTATTCAAACTCTTCTGTGGTGTATTCGGAGGAGGAACCCGCCTTGCAATGCCGAAGACAACACTGCGCGTCGGACTCATCGTCATTGAAGCCTGGTTTAGGGGCTACTGAGGGAGTCCTGGATTAGGGGGTCTCCGGACAGCCGGACTATATCCTTTGGCCGGACTGTTGGACTATGAAGATACGAGATTGAAGACTTCGTCCCGTGTCCGGATGGGACTCTCCTTGGCGTGGAAGGCAAGCTAGGCAATACGGATATGTATATCTCCTCCTTTGTAACCGACCTTGTGTAATCCTAGCCCCCTCCGGTGTCTATATAAACCGGAGGGTTTTAGTCTGTAGGACAACATACAATCATACCATAGGCTAGCTTCTAGGGTTTAGCCTCCCCGATCTCGTGGTAGATCAACTCTTGTACTACTCATATTATCAAGAATAATCAAGCAGGACGTAGGGTTTTACCTCCATCAAGAGGGCCCGAACCTGGGTAAAACATCGTGTCCCCTGCCTCCTGTTACCATCCGCCTTAGACGCACAGTTCGGGAACCCCTACCCGAGATCCGCCGGTTTTGACACCGACGGTCCCCATTGTAATCTGTGTCAAATTTTGATCATAAATTTAACTAATGAAATGTTAGTGCATGTCACATGCACTACTCCTTCCGTCTAGGTGAGTAAGTATCTTAGAGCAAGGTTAATAGTAAAGCCTGCTGCCGGCTCTATAGTAGAGCCATGTCACCTGTAGCCTGTATTTGAAAAGGTTCATACAGTAGAATGGCTGTAGTGTTGGCTATACATTTAATGCATGCATGCTATGCTAGGCAAAGGAAAGTGACAGGATTGGTTGGGGGGAGCTGAACGCCGGCCGTAGCGCTTGCATGGGCTGCATGCAGGCTCCTTTTCCTCGTTGCTTGTGCTATCGCCCAGCAACTCGCGAAGCGCCTACTTGGTCCTTTCTTCTCACTTCTCTCTCCTTCAGCTATGATTTTGCTGATGTGGAAGATGTTATAGCCTGCTGACTAGTCTCTATTGTACTTGCTCTTAGGCTGTGCACCGTGACCAAGGAGGAGGAGAAAACGAGAAACGTTAATGTTTATTTGCTAATTAATAGTATTGCATGCAATAAACTAACCACTGCATGTCGTGTTTGATATCTCAAGTCATTAAAGGCATGCACCCTCTTTATCTCTTATTGGTTGATATGTCAAGAAACAAGAAACGAGGTAGAAGTTAATGCACCGCGCCTAAGTGTTTTGGGATTATTTGGTTTTCGTAAGATGACTTACACACCTAGACGGAGGGATTACAATGGTGAGGAATAAACCAGTTAAATCTTTGGTCAAAATTTAGCACAAATTACAATGGTGAGGAATAAACCAGGACGGAGTAGTAGTTTAGAAGCCCAAATAAATGAGTGAGGCGCCTTATTGTTACTCCCCACTGTGACTAGTCTTGTGGGAAAAGCTAGGGAAGCCGCCAAAAGAACTGGCCCTAGGAGTAGTAGCTAGGGATCGAGTGTGCGAGATGAACCGGAGAAAGTAAATGTAGAAAGATGAAATGCAAAAAAGACGGAGGGATGTGATGGTTGCTTGTTCGTTTATTTTACCAGGCCACTTATTACTGGGAGTGGTTGGGTTTTGTGATATGACGGCTTTACTTCCGCGCCACGAGCGGGGTGAGAGGTGAGACTCCCGTGCAGCGCTGCCCTCTACACTTGTACTACATCGATCGTGGTTTATTAGTCCCCCATTGAATTTGACTAAAGATTTAACTGACAAAATGTTAGTGCATGTCAACAAAAACTATATCGTTGGATTCGTATTTGAACATAGTTTTGAATCATATAATTTTAGGTGACATGCATCAGCATTTATCGTACTATATATAATGTTAGTTCAATTTTTGGTCGTACTAATCTATAGTAGTAAGGTGCCCGTGCGCTGCACCGAAGAGTGAAATGCATTGATCGGGGAGTTGTTTATTTTGACAAAGGATGTGGGGGTCATCTCATGTGTAACGGGTATCGATAGGTTTCTTCGGATATGATTTCATCTCTAGAGCTCACAAACATCCGGGTGAAATAGATAAAAAAAAAGGTATCTTTTGCAAACAAAAGCATTCAACTGTTCAACCTGCATCCAAAACTTGTGAAGAAATAACACTTATTGTGCTTTACAAGAAATGATCTTTTCTATACTATCTATACTACTACTACTACTATATAGTATACGAGTCCTGGATTGCACCTAGAGCATCAATCCTAGCCACTCATCTCCTAAATATAACGGCTGATATTGGAGGGGTTCGCAGTGAACAGTGCCTGCAGCTGAATCTACTTGGTTCTAGAACCATCGCTGCACCGTGTCATACCTTCCTGAAAAGAAGACCTGTGCCTCCTCTACTATGCTGCAATTGTCAGGTTGTGATGAGTAAAAAAAGAGTTGGTTGTGAGCAGATGTGAGATGGTCTGGAGGAGAAACTAAAGTTTAAGTAAACAATTTGTGGGTTCCACCACATACTTTTTTTATATTCTTCAAAAATTTCTGGATGACCGCAGGCAGTAGTTGCATTTTGTACTACCAATTAGTAAATTTCTAAACTCTATTTCGTGTGCATCAACAATATTTTTTTTGCTCGGAATTCATTTTTCAAAGTATTTTTTGGTGGAATCACACCATACTGTTAAGACATGCATTGCATGTGCATACACACTAGTAAGAATTAGTTTTTGAGTATCGATTGTTATACATGTTGGCTACAGATGACATGGCACTTTCTTATAGTCAACAGTTGGCTATACTATTAATTAATATTAACCATGCCCTTATACACCTAGACAGAGGGATTAAATCGGGATGACTTGCAAGCGGGCAGAGGAGATGTAAGAAATGGTTCATCGTAAGTCTTTCACCAGTACTGTAGTAAAAATTCATACATGGAAGATTCTAGACTAAACCATAAATGGATACACTTTTATTCATGCGCGATACTCCAATAGAGCAAGATCCTGCATGGAAGTCTCCACATGCTTAGACAGCGGATTACATTGAGCGAAGACTAATGATCAACATTTAACTTGATAATGCATATGTCCAGGTGAACCTCCTTGGAGTCCCCGTGCACCGCGTCGGCGGGTAAAGGATGCCATGGGTTTTCCAAGTCCACATTGGTGGGATAGTCCCAGCTCCCCAGAGTCCAAGTCCGTTCGATGAGGCCGGTGTCACCGCCCACGCGACCCGGAGGGGTAGTAACACTGACCACGCACCCGTACATCGGCCTCATGTCAGTGTCAGCGTCAGCGGCGTCACCCCTGACGCACATTACAGAGACGGGGCAGCGGCCTGCGCGGGCCTCACCGGTGCCCACGATCAAGAGGAAGACGCTGTCGTCCTCCTCCAAGACTAGCAGACGGCGGTGATCCTCCAGCGACTCCGGCATGGTGAATGGGTAGCACGTCTCGTACTTGATGTTCTCCGCCAAGGGCCAGCAGTGACCGCTGCACGCATCCGTGAGGTGATGCACCATGTCCGCTGGCGAGCCACAAAATGGCATCGGGCACTCATAGCAGTGGACGAAGGGCTCCTTGGAGGCATCGACTAGGTCGTCCATGAAACGGGAGTGGCTGTAGGGGACGTTGCACCAGTTGAATATATGAGCAAGTTACTACGAGATTTAATCCGAATAAGCACAAAATAAATCATGACAGCTATAACAGAGATGAAACTAATCATGTGGACTAGCATAGTAGTAGGATACAGAGTAGAAACATGAATTCTACCACGATTTCGAACAGGAAGGACAGAAACACATACGGTGCAACGGGAGCAGCACCATTGGCATTGAGGTTGTCGCCCATGTCCAAACACCACGTAGACACGGGCCCTGTTTGGATACTCTAACTCAGATAGAGGTTAGAGTTAGATTCTAACCTTGAACTAGCTCTGAACTAACTCTAACCAAAAAGATGTTTGGATGGCAGGGTTAGATGGAGCGCAGATACGGCGAGGCGCCTTCATGGGCGGTGCGAGAGGGAGGGAGGAAGAGGACCAGACGCCTTCATGGCCTTTGAGCACAGTTCGTAGTCGTTCCATGCTTGGGCATTGAAGTTTGTAACTATTTTAGATTAGAATATACTACTCCTCTGGTGCTAGTAGTAGAGCAGAGTCCTACTCTACTACTCTACTCAAGCAAGTTAGGGCATAGCACTGTAGGGAGTACCAGTACTGTGATCACTCAAGCAAGTTGTCTGGCATCAACATGACCCTACGCTGCTGGTATGTGTCTCGTAAGTCAAGCAGCGTGCTATAGTCATCATCACCTGTCCACTTCCCGCAGCACATATTCGCTTCTCCATTTGTCCGCACATAATCTCGTCCAATCTTCCATCCCCGCTAAGGCGCCTCCCCCCCTCATCCGAAACCCAAGCACTAACAATGGCAGAACCGAGCAGCGTCCGCCGAAAGAGTGGCTGGAATTCGCTCCCCGCAGAGGGAATCAAGCTCATTGTTTCACGTGTGGACAATCTCAGTACCATGCAAGGACCATGATGGCAGCGCGGTTTCGTTCATCAGGCAAAAATGTGTGTACACGGCGTACCAAGCGTCTCTGCATGCACCATACCCTGATATGTGTCGCCACGCTCTGTAGCCCAAAGTAGGAGAGAGGGTCGCAAGTATCAGACTTCGACCTGCTGGCTGGAGTTTCCCCCGTCAAGCACCCATCTGGTTCAAGCCGTCAGCAAATCTCCATAGCTTAATAAATAGTAACGTCTAACTGAGCCAGTTAGTTAGATGCGTACACTTGGTGTAGTAGGATCTTTATTTAGTTTGATGCATACACTTGTCCTTTTTTTAGCCCTTTTGTGATGATGGCTGATGTTTGGTTTGGAAGAGAGAGCTGCGTCTTCACTCTTCTGGCCTGCTTACTGCTTCTGTTGCACCCCTAGCCCTGGTTGTTGTTGCTGCTGCTGTTTTCAATGTACAATCAGTAGTATATTTCGTCTATTGGTTGAATAAATGTGTTGTTAGAATGACAAACACAATGTTTTGGAAGTCGTTGCACGGTTCGATCCTTTAGTGCCCTGTACGGTATGTAGCGCATACTATTTTTCGTACGGAACACATTTTCCACTTGTTGATAACATGCAGCCCACTGATGAAGGCCCAATAGAGAAGCCCATAATTAATTGGAAGGGAGGCTCTCACATGAATCCGGCCCAGGTACATGCTCATGGTCCCCTAAACATAAATAAATAAATAAAGCTAAATGCTCATGCACCAGTTCTTTGGGAAAATAGGTAGCCCAGTATTTCTTTTTGAAAAATACCCAACCTAGGCCTATTTGTTTTCTCCGAATTACCGGGCTGCAAATCTTTCAAGACGAGGAGGGATGCATTCCGGCCTGGCTTAAGAGTATGGTCAATGTCTGTTAAAAGTAATATCAAAAGGGGTTTAAAATTCCAAAAAAATTATAGCAAATGGGATATAAGTTTCTTTTTTTGTTTTTGTTCTTCACTGATATCTTATATGTATTTCATTGGATTTAACATGACATAGTACTAATTTATTTTTAAATTTGTTTTAGTATGGCTATTAATTTTTGGATTAAGAATATTTCGTTCCCCAGCAAAAATTTGTGAATTTTCAAAATTTCCCACATATTTAGTTAATTTTTTGACCCTGGTACTGACCAGAAAATGGTCAGCAATTCTAGAAATGGAAAACGGGCTGCAATAAATTCCATATGAATTAGAAAATGAGTAAAAATTATAAAAATAATAGCATATGGGTTGTACACGCCACAGATTTCGAGGCTGACTTGTTTACGCAAGGCTTTATCAGTGAACACACGATTCTAGCAGCAGTGGCTGTTGGATGTCCATCCAACGGCCGACGTGCTTCTTCAATCTCTGATCTTCCTGCTCCAGCCGCCTAAACTAGCGCCGGCGGGACTGCCTACTCCCTCCTCTTGTGGCCCGCTGTGATGCCGCGCAGGCTTCCCCGGCCCACCCTACTCCCTCCGCTGGCCTGGCCGCACGCAATCAACTGCCTCCTTATTACGTGAAAAAAATATTCCTCCCACTGACATCTGGGGTGCACCGGTTGGGAGGCTGACATGTGGGCCTACTAAGTTGACGCATACGCAGGGCTTATCAACTTAGTCAACAAATGATTCTAGCAGCAGTAACCGTTGGATTTGAATCGAACGGTCCTGCTGCTTCTTCAATCGCTGCTTTTCTTGCACCAGCCGCCCAAACCAGCCGGGGAGACCGCCTGCTCCTGCCTCCAGTGGCCGGCTGTGCTGCCATTGAGGCCTCATCTCCCCCTACTACTCCCACCGCTAGCCAGGCCCTGCGGCGACGGCAGCCTCACACCGCAGCCGAACCAGTGAACCCTCGTACTCCTCTCCGCGTGGGCATCCACTATCGCATCTTCCCCGGCTCTGCGTCGTCCCCTTCCTAGGCCTCGCCGTCGTCCACCGCCTTGGGGCTCTCGGCGTGGCGTGGTCAACGTGGTCAACGACATTCCATCGGAAGAGTATCATACGTGGAGAGGCTGACAGCTGGGTCCACGGCCACCGGCCAGTTTTTTTGTGATTTGCCAAGTAAGTCGCTTTGTCAGGCCTGTTGGGCTGCAAATCTTTCAAGACGAGGAGAGCTTTCATTCAGCTGGCCGAGAAAATGGCCCATCAGTAATGAGAAATGGGCTATACATTTTTAAAACACATCAAACCGGCAATTAGTTTCAAATATCTTTTTTTTTCATTTCGAGATTTTAAATTACATTAATTTTTGTGCGTGGAGAATTTGTTGGATTTTATACTGATATACATTTATTTTTAAAATCAGTTTGAATGTGAGTCGAAATTTCGGGATTAAAAACAGTTCGGACCGCACCGAAATATGCAAAATTTCGTATAATTTTTTAACCGTGGCCACAATATGGGCTGTAATGCTAACAAAAAGAATATGGGCTCCATAAAAAACCGTAATAATTAGCAAATGGGCTGTAAATTATTAGAAATAATGGCAGATGAGTTGTATGCTATTTTCCACAGATTTGAGGCTTTCCTAAAAAAGGTTGACGCACAAGCAGTGACTGTTGGATGGCCATCCAACGGCCGTCGTGCTTGTTCAATCTCTGCTCTTCCTGCTCTAGCCGCTCAAACAAACGCCGGTGGGACTGCCTGCTCCCTCCTCCCCGCGGTCAGCTCTGCTGCCGCGCAGGCCTCACCGCCCCACCGTACTCCCATCGCTGGCCTAGCCATCCCTCTACTCACCCACACCTGCTGTTATTCTCTGCGACGGCAGACGAACCAGTAAACTCTCGTACAGTCGTACTCCTCTCCGCGTGGGAAACAACTGTCGGGCCTTCCCTGCCTCCATGTCGTTCCCTTCCTAGGCCTCGCCGTCGTCCACCGCCCTGGTGCTCTCGGCGCGGCCTGGTCAACGTGGTCAACGACCGACATGCATCTGAAGTGGACTGTACGTGGACAGGCCGACAGCTGGGTCCACGGCCGCACACAAGGAAATGCCTCCTTATTACGTGCAAAATAATGATTCCTCCACCTGATATCAGGGACCCACCAAAAGGGCCTCTGTATTTCACGAAAAAAATGTTATCGCTGCTGACAGCTCAGACCCACCAGCTATATCTTCGCACGCAAGGAAGTGCCTCCTTATTACGCACAAAAAAATGAATACTCCCCCTGTTAGCTGGGACCCAGTATAGTGGCAGGCTGACTTGTGGGCCTACTAAGTTGACGGGGACGGAAGGCTTTGTCAACTTAGTCGATATGCACGATTCTAGCTCCAGTGACCGTACGATGTCCATCCAATAGCCGTAGTGCTTCTTCAACCTCTGGTCTTCTTGCTCCAGCCGCCCAAACCAGTGCCGGTCGTGCCTCATGCTCCTGCCTCCCGTGGCCGGCTGCGATGCGGCGGAGGCCTCACCGCCCCCTACTACTCCCACCGATGGCCAGGCCATCCCTTTACTCACCCACACCCCCTGTTATTCTGTGGCGACGACAGCCTCACACCGCAGCGAACCAGTGAACCCTCGTACTCCTCTACGCGCGGGCATCCACTGCCGCGTCTTCCCCGGCTCCGCATCGTCCCCTTCCTAGGCCTCGCCGTTGTCTACCGCCCTGGTGCTCTCGGCGCGGCGTGGTCAACGTGGTCAAGGAACGGCTTCCATCGGACGTGGACTATACGTGGAGAGGCTGACAACTGGGTCCACGGCCGCAGCAAGGAAGTGCCTTCTTATTACATGCAAAATAATTATTCCTCCACCTGACAGCGGGGACCCACCGGACAGGCCACTGTATTTCGTGAAAAAAACGTTTGCCCCTGACTGCTGGGACACACCAGCTACATCTTCGCACGCAAGGAAGTGTGTCCGGACAAAAAAACGATTCGCCCCCCTAACTGCTGGGACCCACCAACTACATCTTTGCAGGCAAGGAAGTGCCTGACAGTCGGGACCCACCTGGTCGAAGCGTACGTAACATTGTCATTCTGGTCATGAACGTGTACGTACATATATACTGGTGGATGTAGAGGCGCGCATGTGTCATAGTAGAGGCGCGCACGTAGCATGTACACGTACGTACAGTGGCCAGGGTGCAAGAAAGAAAATACGGCCACGTATGTGTACATACGGGCAGGGTCTCAAACGCCTACTCGCGCATACGTACGGCTAGGGCTCGTGTACATGGCTGGGTCCGAACGGAGAAACAGCGTCGTCGTCGTGTTCATGGGGAGGCAACGGGATGCGTCGTGTTCATCGGGAGGTAACGGAATGCGTCGTGTTCATCGAGAGGCAACGGAACGCGTGGGAGCCAACCGGCTGGGTCAGAACGGAATGCGTGGTCGTGTTCATCGGGAAGGCTTGGACGGAATAGGCGATGGAAACGATGCCTGAAGGGGGCCCTGTTGATCGGGAGGGGTCTGGCGTACCACAAAACGGAGGAAACGGACCTCCTACGGTCGAAACAGGGGTCCTGTTGATCGGGAGGGGTGTGGCGTACCGCAAAATGGACGAAACGGACCTCCTACGGTCGAAACGGGGGTCCTGTTCATCGGGAGGGGTGTGGCGTACCGCAAAACGGACGAAACGGACTTGTGTTGGAGCGCTACGGTCGAAACGGGCGTCCTGTTCATCGGGAGGGGTGTGGCGTACCGCAAAACGGGACTCCACGGGATACTGTTCATCTCCACCGTCGACCTCCTCCGGCCTCCACGGGCTCCTGTTCATCCAGCCTCCACCGCGCGCTACTCCACCGGCTACTGTTCAACCACCCCTCCACGGGCACCCCTCCACCGTCTACTGTTCATCCAGCCCTCCACACCACGGGGTCCTATTCAACCACCCCTCCACGGGCACCCCTCCACCGTCTACTGTTCATCCAGCCCTCCACCACACCACGGGGTCCTGTTCATCCAGAGGCAACGCCATCGCTCACTGTTCATCCCCCCCCCCCCCCGCAACGCTCACTGTTCATCCCAGAGGCAGCATCGATCGGCTTCAGTTAGCAGCAGTAGCGAAGTAATCACTCGATCGGGTTCAGTTAACAGCCATCTATCGATCGCTCGGGTTCAGTAACGCGTAGCTTGTAGTGCAATCGCTCGGATTCAGTTAGAGCCCAACGCCTCGCTCGGGTTCAGTTAGAGCCAACGCCTCGCACACACGTGAGTATGTGTACGAGAGAAACGCGCATCGCTCGGCCCCCGACCTCCCACCGTAATCGGGAACTCCCCGAAATTTTCCTCGCCCTCGCTTCTACCATGGTTTTCTCCGTCATGGACGGCCCAAAGAATGTCATGCAGCTGCGTCTTCGGCCCGCCCAGGATGAAAAGCCCATTTTCTGTCATGATTTTTTGTCATAGAAGTAGGAGCCCACCACATCTATGATGATACCGGGTTTTGTCACAATTATCGTCATAGAAGTGTCATATGTATGACATATTTTTTTCATTCGGCCCAAAATGTCACGGATGTGTCTTTTTAGTGTGACGCGGGAGGATGCACGAGCGTGGAGGCGGCTAGGTCGATGGAGATGCGGGAAGTGGGCTCGCGAGATATTTTGCCAGTCCATCTCCTCTCTCCAACCGTAGGCGGAGGTGAGGCATGCAGGACGCGCACACGATGCATCGGTCAGCCAGGGGTCCACGCGAACATGCCCCAGCCAACCTAGCGCAGTCCGCACAACCAACCAACATGACGCAGTCCGTGCAGCGGACGAGCGGGACCAGCAGCAGGACCGGCCAACCTGTCATCGCAATAGAAGAGACACTGGTGCATAAGCCAGGTACACATGCACCGGCCGAGCCCCGCGCAGCTGCTCCCATAACGCACGACACGGGCGCAGCGGACGAGGCAAGCTATGTGCTTGCGAGCGGCGGCCCCAAGCACGTTTGACCCGAGAGAAACATCGTGGGACGTGCAGCCAGTTCAACCGACGAGCGGGGCCAGCAGCAGTACAGGTCCACCCGTCATCGGTCCAGCGCAGGTGCGGGCACAAAAACCAGGTATATATGTGTCGGCCGAGCAGCGCATAACCTGCGCAGCACCCATGACACGGCCTTCGCACGCACGCGGCGCGGCAGGAGAGGCTGCCCCGCGCATCGAAGAAACCGGCACCCAGCCAATCAAACCGAGCGCGAGCCCCACAAGTCATCCCCCGCCCAGGATCTACCGTAGGTCAAAACGCAGAGGTCAATTCCCAGCTAAGATCAAACGGACAGGAATGAGAAAATGACTGCATTGACCAGGATTGAACGGCTATCGAAGGAAGAAATCGGGCGAGCGCCCTGGGAGCGAGTTGCCCAGCCTCATTATTGTTTTAAATTGCTCTATGTGCTTCACTTAAATTTTTTGAGCTATGGAATTTCTCTAGTGCTCCACTTACATCTTTTTGAGCATGGTGTGCTTTATTATTTTTGAATAAATGCTCTCATGCTTCACTTAGATTTATTTGAGAGTTTGTAGAGTTTTTAAAGAAATTCTCTCATGCTTCACTTATATTATTTTGAGAGAAGAAAAGTTGTATGCTCATGTTCTTCACTTAGATTTATTTGATCTATCAAAAGCAACATATGAAATTGGTCCCAAAGTGATAGATATTCAAGAGGGATATAATAAAAACTTTCATGAAGATCATCAGACAAAATAAACTTGATTCTTTGTAATAGTTTTGTGATATGATGATAGTGATATGTGAGTCATGTTGATGAGTAATTATGGTTTAGTAAGAATATTGATGTTAAGGTTTGTGATTCCCTATGCAAGCACGGAAGTCAAGAGTTATGCAATGAAATTACATCCTACTTGTGGTGCATTATTCGGTGTTAGTTATGCTTAATACTCGCTTATGAGATTTTCTGTTTCTTGGTTGCATGCTTCTCAATCTTTTGCTAGCCTTCACTTGTACTAAGTATGATTACTACTTGTGCATCCAAAATCCTTAAACCCAGTTTTGCCATATGAGTTCACTATACCTACCTATATGTGGTATTTCCGTGCCGTTCTAAGCAAATTTGTATGTGCCATCTCTAATTTTCAAAATAAACTTCCTTTTTGCGTGCTCGTACTGCTCATGAAACGGTAGGGGGTGGCTGATATTTTTCCATGCTAGATGTGTTATTCTCAAGATGAGTGTTTATTCACTTGTCATTGCATGATAGTACGACAAAGGTATTAGGGATGCCCAGTCCCGAAATGAAAAATAAATTTACTTTATGTTGTCAAATAATAAATTCCTTGGAAAGTGTTGGTATGGACAGTACACATCGATTCGGTTAGCTGTGGAATGTGAAAGTATGGTGGAAAAAGGAATAAACTTTATTTTCTGTTTGGGAACCGCATATGATATATCTAACATGGAAAGTATTGGGAATTACTCAATCGTTTTCATTGACAGGAAAGGCATGCCACCCAAAATGTTTTATCTCTATCTTTTTCGCTTTGAGCTCTGGCACCTCTACAAATCCCTACTTCCCTCTGCGAAGGGCCTTTCTATTTACTTTATGCAATTTTTATTTTTATTTGAGTCTCCATATTCTCTTATTATGCACAACTAAGGAGCACTATGGTCGTACTTGAGCATTGGGTGTAGCTAATATGCGAGTGTGTTTCATGAATGGATCAATGACTGAGCATAATGGGCCAGGGATAACTTGCTTTAGTATTGATATTTTGAAAGACATGGTTTGTTTTTGATATGCTTGAGTATTGGAATCTTCATGTCAAAACTAGACTATTTCTTTGAATCATATAAAAGTCCAAATGTCCATCCTACCAAAGAAAAGAATATGTGATGAACATGATAGGCGGCATTTCACATCAAAAATTCTGTTTTTATCATTTACCTACTCGGGGACGAGCAGGAATTAAGCTTGGGGATGCTGATACGTCTCCAACGTATAATTTTTGATTGTTCCATGTTGTTATATTATCATTCTTGGATGTTTTACAATAATTTTATAGCAACTTTATATCATTTTTTGGGACTAACCTATTGACATAGTGCCCAACCAGTTGCTGTTTTTTGCTTGTTTTTTACTTCACAGAAAATCAATACCAAACAGAGTACAAATGCAGCGAAACTTCTTGGAGATTTTTTTTGGACCAGAAGACACAAGATGGGCCAAAGAAGTACCAGAGTGGGGCTCTGAGGGGAGCACAACCCACCTGGGCGCGCCCTGGTGGGTTGTGTTGGGGAACGTAGCATAAATTCAAAATTTTCCTACGTGTCACCAAGATCAATCTATGGAGTCATCTAGCAACGAGGGAGGATTGGATCTACATACCCTTGTAGATCGCGCGCGGAAGCGTTCAAGAGAACGGGGTTGATGGAGTCGTACTCGTCGTGATTCAAATCACCGATGATCCTAGCGCCGAACGGACGGCACCTCCGCGTTCAACACACGTACGGAACGGAGACGTCTCCCACGCCTTGATCCAGCAAGGAGGAGGGAGAGGTTGATGGAGATCTAGCAGCACGACGGCGTGGTGGAAGTAGCGGGATTCCAATAGGGCTTCGCTAAGCGCTGCGGGAAGAGGTAGATGTGTCACGGGAGGGAGAGGGAGGCGCCAGGCCTTAGATTGGTTTGCTCCTCCTTTTCCCCACTATATATAGGGCCAAGGGAGAGGGGGAGGCGCAGCCCTTGCCCCTTCCTCCAAGGAAGGGTGCGGCCAGGGGTGGGGAGGAGTCCATCCTCCCCAAGGCACCCCGGAGGTGCCTTCCCCTTTTAGGACTCTCCCCTTTTTCCCATCTCTTGGCGCATGGGCCTCTTGGGGCTGGTGCCCTTGGCCCATATAGGCCAAGGCACACCCCCTACAGCCCATGTGGCCCCCCGGGGCAGGTGGCCCCACCCGGTGGACCCCCGGGACCCTTCCGGTGGTCCCGGTACAATACCGATGACCCCGAAACTTGTCCCGATGGCCAAAATAGCACTTCCTATATATAATTCTTTACCTCCGGACCATTCCGGAACTCCTCGTGACGTCCGGGATCTCATCCGGGACTCCGAACAACTTTCGGGTTACCGCATACTAATATCTCTATAACCCTAGCGTCACCGAACCTTAAGTGTGTAGACCCTACGGGTTCGGGAGACATGCAGACATGACCGAGACGTTCTCCGGTCAATAACCAACAGCGGGATCTGGATACCCATGATGGCTCCCACATGTTCCACGATGATCTCATCGGATGAACCACGATGTCAAGGACTTAATCAATCCCGTATACAATTCCCTTTGTCTAGCGGTATGTTACTTGCCCGAGATTCGATCGTCGGTATCCATATACCTTGTTCAATCTCGTTACCGGCAAGTCTCTTTACTCGTTCCGTAACACATCATCCCGTGATCAACTCCTTGGTCACATTGCGCATATGATGATGTCCTACCGAGTGGGCCCAGAGATACCTCTCCGCTTACACGGAGTGACAAATCCCAGTCTCGATTCGTGCCAACCCAACAGACACTTTCGGAGATACTTGTAATGCACCTTTATAGTCACCCAGTTACGTTGTGACGTTTGATACACCCAAAGCACTCCTACGGTATCCGGGAGTTGCACAATCTCATGGTCTAAGGAAATGATACTTGACATTAGAAAAGCTTTAGCATACGAACTACACGATCTAGTGCTATGCTTAAGATTGGGTCTTGTCCATCACATCATTCTCCTAATGATGTGATCCCGTTATCAACGACATCCAATGTCCATGGTTAGGAAACCATAACCATCTATTGATCAACGAGCTAGTCAACTAGAGGCTCACTAGGGACATGGTGTTGTCTATGTATCCACACATGTATCTGAGTTTCCTATCAATACAATTATAGCATGGATAATAAACGATTATCATGAACAAGGAAATATAATAATAACCAATTTATTATTGCCTCTAGGGCATATTTCCAACAGGTTGTGCCCACCTCGGCCGCCTCCTGCACTGCCTCTTTGCTCTATAAATACCCCAAAAATCCAAAAACCCTAGGGGAGTCGATGAAACACAATTTCAGCCGCCGCAAGTTCTAGAAACCACAGATCCAATATAGACACCATCACGGAGGGGTTCATCATCCCCATTGGTGCCTCTCCGATGATGCGTGAGTAGTTCATTGTAGACCTACGGGTCTGTAGTTAGTAGCTAGATGGCTTTCTCTCCTCTCTTTTGATTCTCGATAGAATGGTCTCTTGGAGATCTATTTGATGTAACTCTTTTTGCGGTGTGTTTGTTGGGATCCGATGAACTTTGAGTTTATGATCAGATCTATTTTATCCATAAAAGTTATTTGAGTTTTGATCTCTTATATGCATGATTGCTTATAGCCTCGTATTTCTTCTTCGAAACTTTGGTTTAGTTAGGCCGACTAGATCGATTTTTCTTGCCATGGAAAGAGGTGCTTTGTGATGGATTCGGTCTTACGGTGCTCAATCCCAGTGACAGAAGGGGACATGACACGTATGTATCATTGCTATCAAGGATAATAAGATGGGGTCTATTCCTACATGAATAGATCTTCTCTACATCATGCCATTGTTCTTATTGCATTACTTCGTTCCTCCATGAACTTAATACACTAGATGCATGCTGGATAGCGGTCGATGTGTGGAGTAATAGTAGTAGATGCAGGCAGGAGTCGGTCTACTAATCTTGGATGCAATGCCTACATAATGATCATTGCCTGGATATCGTCATAATTATTTAAAGTTCTATCAATTGCCCAACAGTAATTTGTTTACCCGTTGTATGCTATTTTTCTCGAGAGAAGCCACTAGTGAAATCTACGCACCCCCGTGTCTATTCTTTATCATATTTGCCTTTGAGGTCTATTTTTACTTGCTTTTATTTTCAGATCTATTAATCCAAAAACCCAAAAATACTTTGCTGCACTTTTTTGTTATTTATTTTATTTCGCGTTTCTGCAAGATCTATTTATCCAATCTAGTACAAATTTATCTATCTTTTTACCCGGGAGGGATTGACAACCCCTCTTACACGCCGGGTTGCAAGTATTTGATCTTTGTGTGCAGTTACCGTTTACATAGTGTTGTGTGGTTCTTCTACTGGTTCGATAACCTTGGTCTCATCACTAAGGGAAATACCTACCATAGCTGTGCTGCATCATCCCTTCCTCTTTGGGGAAATACTGACGTAGTACAAGCCACATCACCCCCCTTGTGGGCTGGTGCACCTCCCTCCTTGGCCAGTGAGGCCTACCAAGTAGGTATAACCTACCGGTGGCCTCCCGGAACCCCTCCCTACACTCCGATAACTATCCGGTGCATTCCGAAACTCTTTCGGAACGCAAATACCTTCATCCTATATATCAATCTCTACCTATGGACCATTCCGGAGCTCCTCGTCATGTTCGTGATCTTATCCGGACTCCAAACAACATTTGGTCACCAACATACATAACTCATATAATACTATATCGTCAACGAACGTTAAGCGTGCGGACCCTACGGGTTCGAGAATGATGTAGACATGACCGAGATGCTTATACGGTCAATAACCAACAGCGGGACCTGGATGTCCATATTGGTTCCTACATATTCTAGGGAGATATTTATCAGTCAAACCTTTATGACAACATACGTCGATCCCTTTGTCTCTTGGTATGTTACTTGCCCAAGATTCGATCATCGGTATCTCCATACCTAATTCAATCTCGTTACCAGCAAGTCTATTTACGCGTTCCATAATACATCATCTTGTAACTAACTCCTTAGTTACTTTGATTGCAATCTTCTTGTGATGCTATATTACTGAGAGGTCCCAGAGATACCTCTCCATCATAAGGAGTGACAAATCTCAATCTCGATTCACGCAAACTCAACAGACACCTTCAGAGATACCTATAGAGAACCTTTATGGTCACCCTATTACGAAGTGACGTTTGATAGCACACAAGGTCTTCCTCCGGTATCCGGGAGTTGCATGGTCTCATGGTCGAAGGAACATGTATTTGACATTAAGAAAGCAGTAGCAAAAACTGAACAATAATATGCTAAGCTAAAGGATGGGTCTTGTCCATCACATCATTCTCCTAATGATGTGATCACGTTATCAAATGACAACTCATGTCTATGGTTAGGAAATCTTAACCATGTTTTGATCAACGAGCTAGTCTAGTAGAGGCTCACTAGGTATTTGGTATTTGTTTATGTATTCACACATGTATTTAAGTTTCTGGCCAATACAATTATAGCATGAATAATAAATCTTTATCATGATTAAGGAAATATAATAATGACCACTTTATTATTGCCTCTAGGGCATATTTCCAACAAGCAGATCCGATGGAAATAGGGGCAGAGTTTTACCCAGGTTCAGACCCTCCCGGAAGAGGTAATACCCTACTTCTTCTTGTGTCTCTTGCCGGTGTAGGGGTTACAAGTATCGAGGTGTTGAGCAATAACTCTAGGATTCTTTATCTATTCAACTATCCTGACCTGGCTTATATGGGCACCGAGGTTTAGGGCTACATGTTTAAGTTGGTTGGAGAAGTCCTCCTCATTGTCGGTAATCTCGTTGTACGCAGGTTAATCAGCCCATGGCGTAAGCGACCTAGGGGGGCCCGGGCCGGCCTACTCAAGCCGACTTCCGGTCAAGTGAGGCACCGCAGGAACATAACACCGTCAATCTCCATCAGCATCATGACACGGCCCCACCGCTAATGCATCGTAGGCTTGCATGACGGTGTCCTGCCCCGAGTGAAACCATTAGGAGGCCCATCTACAACGAGACATGGACCATATTGTAGCTATATTATAGAAAGGCCCATACAAAGCGGACACCTGCTCCACACTATAGTTATATATAGTGCTTATTAATAAGGGAAACGCTATGTCGCGAAAGTTTCTTGGGAGCGCTTTCCCAACGGACGCTCCAAATTTGCCATGTCATACGTAGTTGGCATGGCAACTTCAGTAAATTTGCCATGATAGAAGACAAAAAAGTTGCCATATAGCGCAAAAAACAAAAGATAGATAAATTGCCATGTCGTGTAGAGAAATCGCCATCTGTTCGACCTTGATTCAATGGCTTTGACGGTGTTCCCTGGGAGCCCTAAAATCTTACGTTCGCTCGGTGTTGGGGTCCATTAATAATGACATATGTAGCAAACTATTAATTAAGAAAAATTGGAATGTCTTTTTTTTAGTGACACATGTAAAGGATAACGGTAGCTCTCCCATTAACTACTTAATTTTCATTTATGAATTTCATAGTAATAGAAACTCATGTCCTACGAAGCTAGAATTTAGAACTTGATATCCTCTTGCCTAACTAATAGGCAAAGAAGAAAGACTGATGAAAGATTGTGCCTTTTTTGTTTGAACAAAAGGGCCATTATTCTAGTCGAACTACTTATGCACGTTCGCAACTCGAAAACTATGAGGTGTGTTGGGGCATAAAATCCATTTACAGTAAATAATATATTTTCTACTGAAGCGAAAATAATTGCAGATAACTCAAGTTTGTTTACAGAGTTCAAATTTGATAAAAATGCGAGCTGTGTGAAGTAAAAAAGTTAGACACATTGGCATATGAGATAATGTCATTCCGGCTCTCCAATTTTTCCCCACAAAAAAAAATTTGTTGGCACATGAGTTACTCAAATCTACAGACCATTTGTTGGGAAATTTTCAAAACCTTCAATTCACATTTCAGATTTGCTAAAATAAAGAGAGCATCTGAGTGCAGAAAATCTACTCTCATTCGCATCTTGCTTATGTTGTGTCGCTAACCCGTATACTCTATCTGTTCCAAAATATTTCACATATTGGTTTTGTTTGAAGTCAAATTTATATTAAAAAGGATGAAAATCAATATACTACAATAAAAAATACAATTTGATGGATTTAGTGATGTTGGTTTGGTATTTCAAATGTTGATTTTTTTGATATAAACATCGTCAAACTTCACAAAATTTGACTGAAGGCAAAATTACTATGTGAAGTGTTTTGAAACGGTGGAATCTCTACAAAGACTTATATTTAGAAACGGAGGAAATACTTTACTATTCATTTTTTCAAAACAGCAATATTTGCAACTCAAAAGAATCCAAACTCGACTAGAGAGGAGGGCCGAGGAGAGCCCGTCGATCCCATTCACCCTCCTCTGGCTGGCATTCCCGATCCAAGGCGAGCCAATCCTTCCCACCCAGGCAGCCGTCACCGTCAAGTAACGGCCCCCCCCCCCCCCCCCTCGTCCCGGCTCCTTCTGGGGGAGGCCGCCTCCGCCCCCCGCCCCGGCTCCTTCTGCGCCCACCGTCGCCTTTAACTCCCCCCTCCTCCGTTACCGTCTCCCCCCTTCCCACCTCCCCCACCCGCCGCTCATCAACATTCAACAGGAATTCGATTTGATTTCGATTGTTTGATTGCAACTCTGCTCTGCTGCGGGAGAGGCCTCCACCACGCTCTCGCCGGGGCAGCTGTTCTTCGATTTTAGGGTTTGCGAAGCCCTTGGATTTCGCGTAGGTACGTGGCTCTCCTCGGGCCGGATCTCGAATCCGTGGGATTTCTCATTAGATTCGGGTTTGGAATGCGAGATTGATTGATTGGTTGATGTGGTTTTTTTCCCGTGTGATTTGCAGGGAGAGCCTCCTCCCGGCCGTCTGATGGACGCGAGGGAGATGTGAAGCCTGGCTGTTAACTGATGCTCGTGGAGAGATTCGGAGGAGAGGAGCGCGCGGTGAGGAGGCGGTGGAGGCGGAAGCGCCGGAGAGTTGGGCACCAGCGCAGCCACGGACGACGCGCAGCCGCCGGGGGTCGAGGCCTGGAACAGGGCTGCTCCGCCCCTGACGGCCGCCGCCGCCGCCGCCTCCATGGGGGAGTCGCTGCTCACCGCGCTCTCCATGGACACCGCCACGGCCCACCACCCGCACCAGGGCCCCTCCACCTTCCTCTCCATGGACACTGCCTCCCACGACGAGTTCGACCTCTTCCTCCCGCCGCCAGGCCCCTTCCAGCGCTGCCTCCATGCCGCCGCAGCCGCCCCCCCTGACATCAACCTCCCCCTCGCCGCCGACCCGTCTCCTCCCCCTCCGGCCCTGCAGACCACCACCCTCCATGAGTCCAACGTCGACATGCTAGATGTTGGCCTCGGCTGCCCGCAGCTCTATGACTCGGACTCGCCTGCTGCTGCCGCCGCGACCTCCGCCCCGGTGTCCACCACAACAACTGTCCATGTGTCTCACACCAAGAGCTCCGGTTCCAGCGCCGCGCGCAAGTGCGTGAAGCGGAACGATAGCATCTGGGGTGCATGGTTCTTCTTCACCCACTACTTCAAGCCGGTCATGTCGGCTGATAAGGGCGGCAAGACGAAGGCACCCACTGCTGCCGGGAATGGTAATAGTGCCACACTGGATGCTTTCCTGGTGCAGCATGACATGGAGAACATGTACATGTGGGTGTTTAAGGATCGGCCGGAGAATGCCCTGGGGAAGATGCAGCTGAGGAGCTTCATGAATGGTCACTCGCGCCTCGGGGAGCCACAGTTTCCTTTCAGCGCAGACAAAGGGTTTGTGCGCTCACACCGGATGCAGCGTAAGCACTACCGGGGGTTGTCAAACCCGCAGTGCCTTCATGGGATTGAGATCGTGCGGGCACCAAACTTAGTGGGTGTTCCTGAGGCCGATATGAAGAGGTGGTTCGAGCTCACCGGGAGAGATGCCAATTTCTCCGTTCCCACTGAGGCGGATGATTTTGAATCATGGAGGAATCTGCTGACCACGGAATTTGAGCTCGAGAGGCCTGCAACTGCTGCTCCAGCAAAGAGCACCTCACATGGCCATCACAAGAAGGTGCTGAATGGTTCTGGCCTTAACCTGTCGACACATGCATCAAAACATGGTTCTGGGGATGGTATGGACATCTCAGCTGTCTGCCACAAACGTAGGAAGGATTCCTCCCCCTCTGCCATGGAAGAGGATTGCAGCAATTCAAATTCAGACAAGGTTCAGGATATGGATGTGAGCCACACTTTTGAGCCATCATGGACAAATGACTTCACCGGTGTGATGCGTCATGCTTCTGGGCCAGTAACTGCCGCAAAAACAATATATGAAGATAGCAAGGGCTACTTGATCATCATTAGCCTGCCATTTGCTGATATACAGAAGGTGAAGGTTACCTGGAAGAACACTCTTACGAATGGCGTCGTTAAGATATCATGCACTAGCGTGGGACGGATGCCATTCTTGAAGCGACATGATCGGACCTTCAAGTTGACGGATCCTTCACCTGAGCATTGTCCACCAGGGGAGTTCATCCGGGAAGTTCCATTGCCTACCCGGATCCCAGAAGATGCTACTCTGGAAGCATACTGTGATGAATCAGGAACAGGCCTAGAGATTATTGTCCCTAAACACCGTGCTGGACCTGAAGAACATGAAGTCCGTGTGTCCCTGAGGCCTCCCTCATCATGGTGCCAATGAAAACATGTTGAAGGTGTGTGATAGATGTTCATGTAGTAGTTAGAGTGCCCATTATTGTCAGCTGCTCTTGACTGATCCTTTGCTGTCTTGTCTGCTAACCCTCTAGTATGCGGGGAGACAAGGTGTGGATGTTACCATACAACAAATGCAGCTCAGTTTTGCTAATTGTGACGGAGCAGTCCTAGTCGATTGAAGCATTCTGGTAGTTGGAAGTTGGCAGCTGTGGAAATTTAGGGGCATGCTACAGGCCACAAGGAGCATATCTGGATTACTCACTCGCCCTATGTTTTGGTATCGTTGCTGGGAGTACCTTGTGTATTATCTTTTGCTTTTGTGGAATTTTTCTTTGTATGAAAGGTTTGTCGCCTGCTCAATGTGCTTCCATTCCATCTGTGCATTACTCTGGCGAGCAGTCTGTTTAGGCATTTATAGTTAGTTTTCATAGGTTGGTGAGAAGTCTGCTTTGTGGGCGTTCCTGGAAACTTCATCCAGGAAAGGAGTTCATGCAAGTGTTTCTAGGATTTGTCCATGTTTTGTGGGTACTATATTGTTTTTATTAGCATTCAAACGCTTTCCAGAAATTGGTGGGAGGCGAGTGCAATTGTTTCAAGGTACCAGTGTAAACAATCTGTCATCAATATAGATTTTAGTCTTTATCAGTTATGTGCACTGCTGTAGTAATTTGAATTCACTTTCATATGCTTTGGTATTGTGTCCAGTTCAACTTCAACCCCGCCCGAAGTGATCGCAGTGTTTGCAACGCCGAGTTTATCTGCATTTTTCTTTTGCCGAAGTATCTGCAAGGATAGAATTTGCCCCATTTGGAGGCATTTACCTATTCTGGTGTCCTATGTCTCACGCAACACCTTGTTAACAACCAGAGAAATTTTCTCATAACAAAGTGGCAACTGTTTTGATATTAAGTTTTTGCCCTGGGACTGCCAGCTGCTGCTCACCCTGCATCTTCTTTTGAGAACCTTTCTTTTTCTGGAACCACTCACGATGTGGATGAGTAAATGAGGTACAAGATGCAGGGTGAGCAGCATCCATCGTTGTCATCTTATCTTGCAAGTTGGTGGGTTATAGTTGGTGTGTTCCATGATTTTTCCCTTTTGAGGCGATTCGGTTTCACCACCGATTGGTCTTAAATGACATAGACAGCCAGCACCGGTGTCATTTCCGGTAGGGTTGCATTATACTCCCTCCGTCCCATATCGAGTAATTCCTGGACGCATGGATACGACTGAAGAAAGGCGATGTTTGTTCCTGCGCCGAGGCCTGAGGATCTCTCGCGTATCCACTTGCGATTAGCGTTATCGGCGATAATCATTTGTTAATCCGACCCTGGTTGACCTGAGAAGGATGGCGTTGCAATGTGGCAACTTGGCGCCGTCGTTTTGTTTTTTGTTTACCTTTTGTGTTGCTGTTGCTGGGCGTGCGTATGTTTATATGCGCGCCCTCTCTTATCTGCACGTTTCGATAAGCCGGCCTTTCCTCCTCTCAAGGGCCGCTTTATAAGGTGCGCCTCCTCTGCGGTTGCTCCACCCACAGAAGAGCTCCGAGGCCGGGAGTAGGAGGAGTTTTTGATAAGCTCTCAGATTGTTGAGTGCTTATTATTTGGCACGCTGGGCTCCCCTGTAGCAAATAATACATACTCCAGTAATAGCGCTAGTACTACTTTTCCTGGTTGCTGTCTCAATTGGATAAGCTCCTCCTGTTGCTTGTGGAACAACTCGAGTCGTGACTGAGGAAAAGGTGCCCTTTGCATTCTTTAAGGACGGATAAATAGAGGGAGCCCAGGGTCAAATCTTGCAGCACTATGCTGCTATGAATCCGTACCGTGTTAGGCCTACGGATACTATTTGGTTTCTGTCACTTTCTCGTACGGCCTGTCAGCGCATGGTATCGTACATACATGCAGGCCGTAGCTGTTTCCTCGATGATGTACTCTACTATCCCCCAGGTTCTTATTATACTCCCGCGACGACAGTGATGGCAACAGTGATGCACCTTTTCCTTGATAGCTTAAAATTTTTTGGGGCGGTGTCTTTGGGGCGGATGGCATCCAACCAAATGGTTTACACGTCAAATGCTCCACGTGTCCGACAGCCCGCAAGTGCGCCGGCTTCTGGGTTCTTTTCACGACACGTCGTCATGTTGGCTCGGAAACGATAGAGCTGGTCAAGTTCTGTGGCGTGGCCTTCGTGTGGATGGACGGATGGATGGATGGATGCGTCGTGGGGTAGCCGGATCGGGACGCCTCTCACCAGCAACATGCCAACAGATTCTTCTGTGTGCGTCAGGACGTAGAGCGGTAGAGGGTTCAGGGGCATGCCAAATATTCAAAGGTCCAGGCAGTGAGAAGATTGCAGAAGCAAAACTGGTAGTGTGTTCAGATGATGGCCGCGTCCAGATTTGTTCAGAAGCTAGGACGGTGACTGCAGATATCTTGGCCAGAAAGATCGCGTATGTTGAGTTTCAATTCAAAGACTAGCAGTTCGCTGAAACTGGAAGAATTTCAGTCATCTCTTTTTAGGCCTTCGGGTCTCCATCTGAGGGAGCTAGTTGCTTGTTCTATTTTTTGGGAGCTCCTATTTGCCGCTCGCTGTGGCAAAGAGTCGAGCTTTCACACAGGGGCTTCGCCGTGTGGGCCGGCCCGGCTGTAGCGCGCCGGTACTGTAGATAGCACATGTACGTTCCTTTTAATCCTAAAAAAAATCTACACTCCTTTTTCCATAGTTTTCTTTAGTATGTTTTTATATTAAAACACATTTTTTTGAAATTTCTGAATATTTTCTAAAAAATTCTGCGCAGATTTTGAAAACGTGAATTTTTTAAAATTCTTGAAAATGAAGACTTTAAAATTCTAAAAATTTATTAGAATAATGATTTATTTCAATGTGAACATTTCTCTGATCTGTGCATAAGTTTTTGAAAATGAAACATTTTTTGAAATTCTGAACAAAAATTTTAAACACAAATATTCTTAGGAAACACAGTAACATTTTGAATTTTTATTTTGAAAACTTGAACTTTCTGAAATTCTGGATAAAATTTTAAAATAAAAAACAAGGAAATCTGGAAAAAGAACCAACAAAAAAACGATTATAAAAACTGTAGCTTGAACGTTTTCAAAACCGTAAATGAATATTAGCTAATTGGGCCGACCCATCTGCTGGTCGGTTGCTCACTATTCTGTGTGATTGGTGGACAATTCGCTGCGGCGAACCCTATTTGGCGATGCAGGCGCCGGTTATTATTGTTTTCTGTTAATCGGTGCCTGCAGCCGCTTTATCTGGGCTCGGCCCATTTCGCGCTCGCCTCCGGTCCAACCCGCATCTCTTTCCTTCGAGTATTCATGGCGCAAAAAATCCGCGAAAGCTGGGACTCCAACCGAAGATTTCCTGGCTCTCATCGCACTGTGGTAACCACCACGCCACACGAATCATTATGCGCTAAGTTTCATCATTTCCTTATCATCTTTTCTTTCGTTTTTTTTCATTTTTTCCGTTTTTTGTTTTCGTTTTTCTTTATTCTTTTTTGTATTTTTCCTTCTTCCTCATTTGATGATTTTTTTTCGAATGTATCCACATTTTTTAAATTGATGAACCTTTTAAAATTCTATGAACTTTTTTCTAATTCAATGAACATTTTCAAATTTTATAAACTTTTTTTCAAATGCAATGAACTTTTTTCAAGAGTGATAAAATTTTCCTTCATTTTTGTGAACTTTTTTCAAAATCGATGAACTTATTTTCAAAGTCGCTGAACATTTTTTCGAAAACGATAAACTTTTTTTCCAAACAGATGATTTTTTTTGAAAACGATGAACTTTTTTAAAACTTTTTTCCTAAATCGGTGAACTTTTCTTCAAAAATTATGAACTACTTCTCAAAATCGATGAACGTTTTAAATTCACGATTTATAAAAGAAATAAAAAACTGAATGATAAATAAATGCTGGTTCATTTACTGTTAGCCCTATTGAAAACAACTTGTGTCCAGTGGGTGTGGTGGTCAGCTAATGTCGAACCAGCCTTGCGGTACCGCGAGTGATGCGGGTTCGATCCCTGAAGCAGCCACATTTTTTAGCTAGGAAATCCCCAGAATTTTCAGCCACATCTTTTGCGTTTTATAGCGATTTTGTTCCCTGCGCTTGCCCATCGCGGGCCGGCCCAGCAAGGCGCTGCTGCGGACGCCAACTACCTATTCCGGCGCTTAAGGCAAGCTCCCACGCAACACACTGCAATTAGGAATCCTGTGGGTTTTGTTCCCTGCGCTTTCCCATCACGGGCCGGCCCAGCAAGGCGCTGCTGCAGATGCCAGCTACCTTTTCGGGCGCTTAAGGCGCCGAACAGGAGCTCCCACGCAACTCGCAACACACTGCAGCTAGGAAATCCCCAAAATTTTCAGCCACATCTTTTGCATTTTATAGCGATTTTGTTCCTTGCGCTTTCCCATCACGGGCCGGCCCAGCAAGGCACTGCTGCGGACGCCAACTACATGTTCCGGCGCTTAAGGCAAGCTCCCATGCAACACACTGCAATTAGGAATCCTGTGGGTTTTAGTTTCATAGGTCGATTAAGTCATGTATAACTATTGGGCCAAATCTAGCCCATGCTAAACTTTCTCGATTTGATTGAAAGATGGATCGGGTTCCACTATTAATGATAAGATAATATAAACAAAAGTGAAACGACACTCAAAAAATATAAACAAAAGTAAAACAACATCGTAGTGCAACTCAAAAACTAAAACAGGCTCAAGAACTAAAAAAAGTAGGAAAACCTAGAGAAAACACAAAGAACCCAGCAGTATATATTACACAAGAGTGGATCTCCATCATTCCAACATTTAATAATCATCCGTATAAAATGACTCTCAATTATCGTCTTCTATTGCTTCGGCATCATCGTTTTCTCTATCTTCATCTTTATCCTTTTTGGGTCTCCTCGCCTCCAGCATGAGTGTGCCTCTCCCCAATCTAGCCTCATTGCTATCATTCATCCCCATTAATTCATTCTGCAAAGCTTTGACTCCTTTCTCCAGCGCTAGTCGATCTCCTTCGTTTTTTAGTCCTGCCCAATCACGCATAAATGACCAATCATAGCAGATCAGTCATGGAGCGAACCAATTTTCCTCAAAGCGGGCTTAGTTACCTAGTTTCCAGGTAACTCAACACACCACAACAGTTCCTACAATGTGTAGGTTCCTGCTTTATGAAATAAAGTTGTGGATCTACCAAAAATATTGTGTAAACTATGCAAGACATCTAAAGAAGAGGTGGTTAATATTCTCAACTTCAGGACAAAAGCGACAGAGAGGGTCCTTAGTCCACTTTCTTTTCAGGATTATCTGTTCTGGCGATTGCATTATGCCATACTGTATTAGCCAGAACCAAATCTTGATTTTTAGAGGAAATTTCACTTTTCATGGATGTTTAAATGGTCCTCCACAACCCACATCATTGTTTTAACTGTGAATTTGTCATTCCTATTCCAAATCCATCTTGGTATATCTTCCTCCCCAGGCACTAGACTAATAGATTGCATCATAATTCTAAATCAACTGGATCATATGGTTAGAATCGAGCCATCTTCTAAATATAAGATTCTAGATGTTCCTAGCCATTTGTTTCACATAGTTAGTTTGTTCAGTACAAATCCCAAAGAGATTGAGAAACTAGTCCTTTAATGAGCCATTACAATCTAATTATCTGTTAAAAAATCAGCCTGCTTACCATCCTTCCCTATCATGATCATGCCCCTGACATAAATTTGCTTGTATTTTAGTAGATCAAACCAGCAGGGGAGTCTCAGTAAATTTAGCCGACGTTGCCATTGCAAAACCCCTTGCCGAGGAGATGGTGCGGAGCCGCCGATAGCACCACGAAAGTCTCCCAAGGCTGGGTAGCAGAACTCGTCTGCCCCTTCATCTGCCTGAATGGAACTAGGGCGCGGGGGAGGGGGTGGATAGCACAGACGATAAGTCAACGCCGCCGTTGGCTAGAGGAGCCAAACCATAGCGCAAGGGAAATTTTTAGCTGAGCAATAGCCAGTACGGTCAATTAATGTTTTTTTGCGAGATCAACTTTCGATCTATTCATCTTAAATCATGGTAGTACAACGAACACTAGAAATAATAAAAATTACATCCAGATCCATAGACCAGCTAGCGACGACTACAAGCACTGAAGTGAGCCGAAGGCGCGCCGCTGTCATCGCCCCTCCCTCGCCGGAGCCGGGCAAACTTTGTTGTAGTAGACACTCGGGAAGTCGTCGTGCTAAGGACCTGTAGAACCAACGCACCAGAACAGCAACCGCCTCCGATGAAGTGTGTAGATAAGAAGGATCCAACCCGAAGACACACGAACAAAGATGAACTACGAATAGATAAGAGCAAATCCACCAGAGACAGATCCACCGGAGACACACCTCCACACGCCCACCGAGATGCTAGACGCATCACCAGAACGGGGACTAGGCGGGGAGACCTTTATTCCATCTTCAGGGAGTCGCCACCGTCTCGCCTTCCTAAGTAGGACACAAACCCTAACAAATCTTGAAAAAAGATCTAAAAACGAAGCCCTCCCACCGGCAAGGGCCGGGATCCACTCCGTCCCCATGGCCCTAAATGAAGTAAATATGCCCTAGAGGAAATAATAAAGTTATTATTTATTTCCTCATATCATGATAAATGTTTATTATTCATGCTAGAATTGTATTAACCGGAAGCATGATACATGTGTGAATACATAGACAAACAGAGTGTCACTAGTATGCCTCTACTTGACTAGCTCGTTGATCAAAGATGGTTATGTTTCCTAGCCATAGACAAAGAGTTTTCATTTGATTAACAAGATCACATCATTAGGAGAATGATGTGATTGACTTGACCCATTCCGTTAGCTTAGCACTTGATCGTTTAGTTTGTTGCTATTGCTTTCTTCATGACTTATACATGTTCCTATGACTATGAGATTATGCAACTCCCGTTTACCGGAGGAACACTTTGTGTGCTACCAAATGTCACAACGTAACTGGGTGATTATAAAGGTGCTCTACAGGTGTCTCCGAAGGTACTTGTTGGGTTGGCGTATTTCGAGATTAGGATTTGTCACTCCGATTGTTGGAGAGGTATCTCTGGGCCCACTCGACAATACACATCACATAAGCCTTGCAAGCATTGCAACTAATGAGTTAGTTGCGGGATGATGTGTTACGGAACGAGTAAAGAGACTTGCCGGTAACGAGATTGAACTAGGTATGGAGATACCGACGATCGAATCTCGGGCAAGTAACATACCGATGACAAAGGGAACAAACATATGTTGTTATGCGGTTTGACCGATAACGATCTTCGTAGAATATGTAGGAGCCAATATGAGCATCCAGGTTCCGCTATTGGTTATTGACCGGAGACGTGTCTTGGTCATGTCTACATAGTTCTCGAACCCGTAGGGTCCGCACGCTTAAAGTTCGATGACAGTTATATTATGAGTTTATGGTTTTGATGTACTGAAGGTAGTTCGGAGTCCTGGATGTGATCATGGACATGACGAGGAGTCTCGAAATGTTTGAGACATAAAGATCGATATATTGGACGACTATATTTGGATACCAGAATGGTTCCGGGTGAGATCGGGATAATACCGGAGCACCGGGAGGTTATCGGAACCCCCCGGGAGGTATATGGGCCTTAATGGGCCTTAGTGGAAAGGAGGGGAAAGGAGCAAGGGAGGGGGCGCGCCCCCCAAGCCCAATCCGAATTGGGAGGGGGGGGCCTTTCCTCCCTCCCTCCTTCCTCTTCCTTCCCTCTCCCTCTCCAAATAGGAAAAGGAGGAGTCCTACTCCCGGTGGGAGTAGGACTCCCCCCTTGGGCGCGCCTCCTCCCCTTGGCCGGCCCTCCCCTCCCCTCCTTTATATACGGAGGAGAGGGGCACCCCATAGATACAACAATTGATCTCTTGGATCTCTTAGCCGTGTGCGGTGCCCCCTCCACCATAGTCCAACTCGATAATATCGTAGCGGTGCTTAGGCGAAGCCCTGCGTCGGTAGAACATCATCATCGTCACCACGCCGTCGTGCTGACAGAACTCTCCCTCAAAGCTCGGCTGGATCGGAGTTCGAGGGACGTCATCGAGCTGAACGTGTGCTGAACTCGGAGCTGTCGCATGTTCGGTACTTGATCGGTCGGATCGTGAAGACGTACGACTACATCAACCGCGTTGTGCTAACGCTTCCGCTTTCGGTCTACGAGGGTACGTGGACAACACTCTCCCCTCTCGTTGCTATGCATCACCATGATCCCGTGCGTGCGTAGGAATTTTTTGAAATTACTACGTTCCCCAACAGTGGCATCCGAGCCTGGTTTTATGCATTGATGTTATATGCACGAGTAGAACACAAGTGAGTTGTGGGCGATACAAGTCATACTGCTTACCATCATGTCATACTTTGGTTCGGCGGTATTGTTGGATGAAGCGGCCCGGACCGACATTACGCGTATGCTTACGCGAGACTGGTTCTACCGACGTGCTTTGCACACACGTGGGTGGCGGGTGTCAGTTTCTCCAACTTTAGTTGAACCGAGTATGGCTATGCCCGGTCCTTGAGAAGGTTAAAACATCACTAACTTGACGAACTATCATTGTGGTTTTGATGCGTAGGTAAGAACGGTTCTTGCTCAGCCCGTAGCAGCCACGTAAAACTTGCACCAACAAAGTAGAGGACGTCTAGCTTGTTTTTGCAGGGCATGTTGTGATGTGATATGGTCAAGACGTGATGATATATAAGTTTTTGTATGAGATGATCATGTTTTGTTGAAGTTATCGGCAATTGGCAGAAGCCTTATGGTTGTCTCTTTATTGCATAAGATGCAAGTGCCAAATAATTGTTTTACTTTATCGCTATGCGATAATGATAGTTGCAAGAGCAATAGTTGGCGAGACGACCATGTGACGACACATTGATATAGATCAAGATGATGGAGATCATGGTGTCATGCCGGTGACGATGGAGATCATGATGATGCTTTGGAGATAGAGATCAAAGGCACAAGATGATGATGGCCATATCATGTCACATATTTTGATTGCATGTGATGTTTATATTTTATACATCTTACTTTGCTTAGTTATGATGGTAGCATTGTAAGATGATCTCTCACTAAATTATCAAGGTATAAGTGTTCTCCCTGAGTATGCACCATTGCGAAAGTTCTTCGTGCTGAGACACCACGTGATGATCGGGTGTGATAGGCTCTACGTTCAAATACAACGGGTGCAAAACAGTTGCACACGCGGAATACTCAGGTTATACTTGACGAGCCAAGCATATACAGATATGGCCTCGGAACACTGAGACCGAAAGGTCGAGCGTGAATCATATAGTAGATATGATCAACATAGTGATGTTCACCATTGAAACTACTCCATCTCACGTGATGATCGGACATGGTTTAGTTGATTTGGATCACGTGATCACTTAGAGGATTAGAGGGATGTCTATCTAAGTGGGAGTTCTTAAGTAATATGATTAATTGAACTTTAATTTATCATGAACTTAGTCCTGATAGTATTTAGCATATCTATGTTGTAGATCAATAGCTCGCGTTTAGCTCCCCTGTTTTATTTTTGATATGTTCCTAGAGAAAACTAAGTTGAAAGATGTTAGTAGCAATGATGCGGATTGGATCCCTGATCTGAGGATTATCCTCATTGCTGCACAGAAGAATTATGTCCTTGATGCACCGCTAGGTGACATACCTATTGCAGGAGCAGATGCAGACGTCATGAACGTTTGACTAGCTCAATATGATGACTACTTGATAGTTTAGTACACCATGCTTAACGGCTTAGAATCGGGACTTCAAAGACGTTTTGAACGTCATGGACCATATAAGATGTTCCAGGAGTTGAAGTTAATATTTCAATCAAATACCCGAGTTGAGAGATATGAAGTCTCCAACATTTCTATAGCTAAAAGATGGAGGAGAATAGCTCAAGCAGTGAGCATGTGCTCAGATTGTTTGGGTACTACAATCGCTTGAATCAAGTGGGAGTTAATCTTCCAGATAAAATAGTGATTGACAGAATTCTCGAGTCACCATCACCAAGTTAGTAGAACTTCATGATGAACTATAGTATGCAAGGGATGACGTAAACGATTCCCGAGCTTTTCATGATGATGAAATCGATGAAGGTAGAAATCAAGAAAGAGCATCAAGTGTTGATGATTAACAAGACCACTAGTTTCAAGAAAAGGGCAAAGGGAAAGAAAGGGAACTTCATGTAGAATGACAAGCAAGTTGTCACTTCCATAAAGAAGCCCAAAGCTAGACTAAAGCCTGAAACTGAGTGCTTCTACTGCAAAGGAAATGGTCACTGGAAGCGGAAATGCCCTGAATATTTGGTGGATAAGAAGGATGGCAAAGTGAACAAGGGTATATTTGATATACAGGTTATAGATGTGTACCTTACTAGTGTTTATAGTAGCCCCTGGGCATTTGATACTTGTTCAATTGCTAAAAATTAGTAACTCGAAACAGGAGTTACAGAATAAACAGAGACTAGTTGAGGGTGAAGTGACGATGTGTGTTGGAAATGGTTCCAAGATTGATATGATCATCATCGCACACTCCCTATACTTTCGGGATTAGTGTTAAACTTAAATAAATGTTATTTGGCGTTTGCGTTGAGCATGAATATGATTTGATCATGTTTATTGCAATACGGTTATTCATTTAAAGTCAGAGAATAATTGTTGTTCTGTTTACATGAATAAAACCTTCGATGGTCATACACCCAATACAATAGTTTGTTGGATCTCGATCGTAGTGATACACATATTCATAATATTGAAGCCAAAATATGCAAAGTTAATAATGATAGTGCAACTTATTTGTGGCACTGCCGTTTAGGTCATATTGGTATAAAGTACATGAAGAAACTCCATGCTGATGGGATTTTGGAATCACTTGATTATGAATCACTTGATGCTTGCGAACCATGCCTTATGGGCAAGATGACTAAAACTCCGTTCTCCGGAACAATGGAGCGAGCAACTGACTTATTGGAAATAATATATACTGATATATGCAGTCCGATGAGTGTTGAGGCTCGCGGCGGGTATCGTTATTTTCTGACCTTCAGAGATGATTTGAGAAGATATGGGTATATCTACTTGATGAAACATAAGTCTGAAACATTTGAAAAGTTCAAAGAACTTCAGAGTGAAGTGGAAAATCATCGTGACAAGAAAATAAGGTTTCTACGATCTGATCGTGGAGACAAATATTTGAGTTACGAGTTTGGTCTTCAATTAAAACATTGTGGAATAGTTTCACAAACTCATGCCACCTGGAACACCACAGCATAATGGTGTGTCCGATCGTCATAACCGTACTTTATTGGATATAGTGCAATCTATGATGTCTCTTACCGATCTACCACTATCGTTTTGGGGTTATGCATTAGAGACAACTACATTCACATTAAAAAGGGCACCATCTAAATCCATTGAGACGACACCGTATGAACTGTGGTTTGGCAAGAAACCAAAGTTGTCATTTCTTAAATTTTGGGGTTGCGATGCTTATAAGAAAAAGTTTCATCCTGATAAGTTCAAACCCAAATCGGAGAAATGTGTCTTCATAGGATACCCAAAGGAGACAGTTGGGTACACCTTCTATCACAGATCCGAAGGCAAGACATTTGTTGCTAAGAATGGATCCTTTCTA